>NC_048219.1:166001161-166207055 GCF_002007445.2 Ailuropoda melanoleuca | reverse complement strand
AAATAAACCCTAAAAAAAAAAAAAAAAAGAAGACAGGTTCCTAGTCCCTTCCTTGGAACGCTTGAGGCAATATGTTTTAGAATTCAAAATTTTTTTGATCTTTAAAATGATGTGCATAAACCATATATTATGTGACACTTTCTGTAGGACATTTGGTTCCACCCCATAATCATATTAATATTTCTTTTTTTAAAAAGATTTAAAAATTATTTTTAAGTAATCTCTACACTCAACGTGGGGCTTGAATTTACAACCCCAAGATCAAGAGTCACACATTCTACCGACTGAGCCAGCCAGTCGCCCGAATCATGTTAATATTTCTACAACAAAATATATGAATATTCACACTAAAGGGGCAAAAAACTAACCTCATATTAGTTCAAATTAGGCTTGCTGTCAGATAAGTTTGAATCAGATTAGATTTTGCCACCAAAAGCATTATGAAAAAACTTAGTTTTCAGAGTTTTTGGACTTTGGATTTCTTTTTTTTTTTTGGTAAGATTTTCTTTATTTGATGGGGGGGACTTTGGATTTCTGGGTAAGGGTTTGTGGATCTGTAGATAGTTTGCAGCTTTTTCTAACAATAATCCGGACACCTGGACCACATTTTTTTTTTTAAATTTTTTAGGGCACTCTCAGATCATGGTGTTAAAAGCATACCCTCTGCTTGTATGAGATAGCTTATTTCTCTGTTAAATGTAGCAGGAGATTGTGTTTCCAACGGGATCTAAAAGTGGAGTCAGATTGTTAAGAACCAAGGTTTGGTTTTTGTTTTAAAGGGCCATCTGAAAGTTTAATTGTTTTACATTTCACTGTAAAGGAGATAATTTGAAGTGTAGAGTAGCATCCGTTAAAATGAATCTAGCTTTGTTTGGTGACTTGTAGAATTTAATAGCTGGAGGGGATGCTTGAGTCTGTTTTGCTCATTTTACGGATGTTCTTGATCTCTGGAAATGTCATGCAAGGCAAAAGAGGACCCCACATTTTTTTATTTTATTTTATTATATTATGTTAATCACCATACAGTACATCCCCAGATTCCGATGTAAAGTTTGATGCTTCATTAGTTGCGTATAACACCCAGTGCACCATGCAATACGTGCCCTCCTTACTACCCATCACCAGTCTATCCCATTCCCCCACCCCCTCCCCTCTGAAGTCTTCAGTTTGTTTCTCATAGTCCATAGTCTCTCATGTTTCATTCCCCCTTCTGATTACCCCCCTTTTCTTTATCCCTTTCTTCCCCTACCGATCCTCCTAGTTCTTATGTTCCATAGATGAGAGAAATCATATGATAATTGTCTTTCTCTGCTTGACTTATTTCACTTAGCATTATCTCCTCCAGTGCCGTCCATGTTGCAGCAAATGTTGAGAATTCGTTCTTTCTGATAGCTGAGTAATATTCCATTGTATATATGGACCACAGCTTCTTAATCCAGTCATCTGTTGAAGGGCATCTCGGCTCCTTCCATGATTTGGCTATTGTGGACAATGCAGCTATGAACATTGGGGTGCATATGGCCCTTCTCTTTACTACGTCTGTATCTTTGGGGTAAACACCCAGTAGTGCAATGGCTGAGGACCCCACATTTTTGACTGTACATCACATATCAGAGCTAATTAATATAATAAAGGCCTATGAAGGAAGGTTACTATAGTAGAAGAAAAGCAGAGTTTAGGGATTCTGTCTCCCAAAGGAATGTAGAGTGAGAACCTTAAAGTTCACCTGGAGAGAACTATCCCCTGAAGAAGCCCCATGATTAGGCAATTTTATAACAATTAAAAATGTGAAGCAGTGAGAGAGTTTAAGGAAGTCTAAGTGCTTTTTGAATGCTTGAGGCAAATCTTAAAGATTTCCTGATAGGGGGTCATAAAAATTTTAGGAAAACAAAAATTGCAGGTTTACTTTTTCTTATGGATACATAATCGAGAAAGAATGTTAGGTTTTTGTTTTGTTGTTGTTGTTGTTGTTTTAATGTAGGCTCCATGCCCGAGAAAGAATGTTAGATTAAATAGAGTTGGTAAATGCCACTTATATTTAAGTATGTGAGATAAAACTTTATAACACAAGCTTCCCACATTTAGCTGTAGTATTCTTTTTTAGTTACGTTTCCTTAGCAGTCATTTCTCTTTTTCTCATTGCTCTATTTGAGTCTTAGGCAGACCTGTTTTCTGGAAGAAGTCAAACATATTAAAATGAGACAGACTTATAAATACTGATATAGAAAGATGTCTATGAAATAGCATATTAGCTAGCTTTCTGTTGCTATTTAACAAATTGCTGCAAGTTCACTGTTTTCGCAGTTCTTCAGGTTGTAAGTATGACACAAGTCTCACTGGACTGAAATCAAGATGTCATCAGGGCTGCATTCTTTTCTGGAGGCTCTAGGAGAGATTCTGTTTCCTTGCCTTTTCCAGCTTCTAGAGGCCACCCACATTCTTTGGTTTATGCTCCCCGCCTTCCCATCTTCAAAGCCAGCAGTCTCTCTGACCGTGCTTCCATCAGCACATCTCTTTATCTGACTCTCCTCCTTCTGCCTCCCTCTTGCACTTTCAAGGAGGCTTGTGATAATCTTCCTATCTTAAGGTCAGCTGATTAGGAGCTTTAACAGCCCTTTGCCGTTAACCTAACGTAGTCACAAGTTCTTGGCAGTATGATGTGGGCATCTTCAGGGACCCTTATTCTGCCTAGCATATATAGTAAGTAACAAGAGAAAGTTGCAAAACAGTTTTTGTATGGCTTTAATTCCATCTTGGTTTGAAAAAAATGTGTGGTGGTGAAAAATACGGCAAAAGATGAAATCTACTTTAAGAAAACTCTGTATTCAAAAAATGTGACACTAAAGGAGGAAAAAGGCTGACTGTTTTGTTCACGTCACCGAAAGGGTCTCAACATTTTTGATTGTCAGGCAGTAGGATAAAATTCAGTTTACATTCAGTGAATCTGTGATGGAAAGCAAAGTGTGCTTCTGTACTTTAACACCCTGCCAGAGGAGTTCTCTGGTTTCTGCTGGGTGTTGTTTAACTTTAATCAAGGGAACAGTTAGTTATTCCTTGATCTCTGACGGATAAACACAGGTTAGATCTGGCTTCAGAATTTCTTTGTATACCATGAACTGTACATTTTCCTAACAGTTAATTATCATCACATACAAGGCATAATACCACTTAATCCTATTTATTATTTAAAAATAGTCATTTATTAAATTAATAGCATTTATTAAATCTGTTCAGATATACGTTTTGTTTACATGGTACCCTTCATCCAACTTTGAATGATTCAAAAATCTTTCCAAAATAAGCATTAGGTAGAGAGTAATTTCCTCCAGATACACAGATGGCAAACGGTAAGAATTCACAGGCAACCTGGAGTAAACAGATGGATCTTAAATCACTCCTGCTGGTATGGGTTGTTTTCAGAGTACAGTGACCATGTCATATCCTTTGCAGAAAAATCATAAATTTGGCTTGGGTATTTTTATGGTTGACACAAATAAAACCTCATTGCCATGATGTATTTTCATGAGTTTTCAGTGCCCTTAAAAATATTAATTTTTAGTTGAAATGCATTGAGCATTTGTCTGCTTGTTTATATTTCTGTCTCTTTATTAAACATTGAGTCCCTAAACTAATGGGTCATGATATTTGTACTGTAATTTCATATAGCTCTTTATTATTAAATGGTGGATTTTGAAACAGGTATTTTAAAACCCAAATTTCTTTCTTCCAGCCTTTTGGACTATGGTTTCGAGTTGAGCTTGATTTGGGGAAAATACTGCCAGTTCCAATAAATAGAAAACTTTCTAATATTAATGATGTAATTTTTTGTGTGCATTGCTGAACAATGTAAATTAAAACTACTTGAATCTGATACATTACTGAAGAGATTTTAGGAATTTTCTTTCTTAATTGGTATTTACATGTTCATGTGTTCCAGAAGCCTTTAAAAATGACCCTTAACGTATGTGGAGTATTTAACAAAAAGAATTTTCAGATTGAACTTCCTTCTTTATAATAAAAAATAAAATCTGTTTCCTGACAAAGTACAGCTTAATTTCAGGTAGTCGTGTCTTCTTTTGACATTACATTTGATGGTTGGCAGGCAATTTTATAAGCTCAGTGGGAAGGCTCAGTCTAGATATTCGACTTTGGCAGGCGGGATATGAAATAGTTGAAATAGTTTCACTGCATATTTATTGCCCAGTGAATGTGCAGTTGTTAGAGGGCTGCTCTTTTTTTTTTAAATCTGAGGAATGAAGTTGCACAGTATTCTTTCATTGGTCTTTGTGCTTACCTGTGTTTGCTATTTAGGTCTTTATATATCTTTTTCAAAGAAGAGATGATTTGGTGATGGAGTGCTCCCCCTGACTGATGGACTCAAAGAAGAAAAGGTAAAACCATTTCTTCTTCTCCCTTATTCTTCTAGGGAAACACAACAAGCAAGTCTACATATGCGTAGCTTTTCTTCAGTTTAATTTTTTTCTTCATGGTTATTAAGTAGGAATAGTGACATTTATGTTGATTGGTAAAGAGAAAAAGCTACTAAAATAAAACTGATTAGTGATAAGCTTTGTTTTATGCTTATAAAAAGGCAGAAAGTTTCTTCATCATTTTAAAGCTTTTGAAGCCATTTTTTCTCAAGTAATTTCAGGTCTTCGGGTGTAGCTTTATTAATTGTAATCCTCTTCTATCCTTAGAAAACCGGATTCAGTTTGTGGCTTTCCTTTCATAATACTATGTTTATGCCTAATCATAACTGAGAGGAATACTATTTAGCAAAAGTAGAGAAATTTCTAGGTATTATAAAATAAATAAAACCAAAAAGCTTTCTGTGCCTCATTAAAATTGGCATCAGTGTTCTAGAAAAAAGAGTGTATCAGTGGCAACAGAGGGAAACTTGGTATAAAGGAAACCCAGCATATCTTAATATGTCCTTTTCTTAGAAGTGTAGGAAGTTATGAAGCTTTGTGTCTTGTGTTCTTTGAACCAGAATCATCACATGGATAGAATTCTTTGGCTAGAACATGAGTAAAGCAGGAAGGATTTTACTGTTCCTGATACAAATTTGATTCTTAAAAAGTTAAATAACAATTCTAGAGCTTACTCAGTGTAAAGTAAAATATGGATCTCTATTCCTTCTTAGATACCTTTTTAGCACAATCAAAACTAAAATTTTAAAATAAGACTCCAACTTGGGACAGTTGTAACTTCATTATCTAAATAAGGAGTTAATAAATGGAGAAGTTAGAATCTTAAAATTTTGTGCTATTAAATCTAAAATGTCAAAAAATTGTCCAGGTTTTGTTTACTTTTTAGAGATAAGTAATTTGTGGGTTTGGATTGTCCTCAAGCCTCTTATGTGAAGAGTTGCTTTAGCTCTGCTCCTGTGTCCCAACCAAAGCATAAAATAGGTGCTGAAAAATCTGACCCAGTCACCCATGTGCTGGTAAAAGGTATAGGTCTAATGAAATTAGTAAGAACACCCCAAAATACAGTTTTAATTGCAGGAACAATTCAGCTATTTTTCTTAATGTTTGTAGCTCAACAGAAGCAGAAGGATCCAAAGAAAGAGGCCTCGTCCATGTGTGGCAGGCAGGATCCTATTCTGTAACACCGGAGAGATTGCCAGGCTGGGGAGGAAAGACTGTCCTTCAAGCAGCTCTTGGGGTGAAGCATGGAGTCCTTCTGACTGAAGGTATTGAAAAGAATAGCTTAACAAATACTAACTAAAATGCTAATAGTACCTGGCGGTAAGAGAGTTACCGGATATCAGGAATGCTTAATGAAGTTTGCCGGAACTTATACTCTTTGTGTTTTCAAAGTATGTTCTTACTCCCTTTATCAAAAATCAGATTAGTTCTTAAATTTAAGATCCATCATAACTAGAATAAAAGGGAGAATTACAGTTTATAAATTTTATAGTAATAAGTACGTGAAAAATTAACTTTTGAAAGATTACCTATTCAGAAACTCTCTTGCTGTACCTTTGTTCATTAAATGTATCGGAGTAATAATGCTAGTAATAGCTAATGTTTATTAAACAATTATGCGTGCCCAGCACAGTACCGGGCACTCTGTATGTACCACCTTACTGAGTCTTCACAACCACATTGTGAGGTAGGCTGCTGTTGATGTCCCCAGTTCACAGATGAGGAAGCTGAAGGTCAGGAGGTTAAATAATTTCCCCAAGCCCACACAGCTATTGGAGTGTCAGAATCAGAATTGGAATTCAGAGGGTCTCATTTCAAAGCCTGCTGCTTAAGCCACTTGGCTATACTGCCCCAGTACAGTTTGTCTTACGCATAAACAGCAGCTGATAAGAACATGTAATAAAATAAATCTATAAATCTATAACCAATAGAAACATAGGCTATAATTTATAGGAGAGTTGCCTTTAATATTGATAGCAGTTTACCAACTCAGTCTTGGCAAATTTGGTTTGAGCTAGGACTGCCATCAATTAATTTATAAAATTCTATTCCATAAGCATTTATTAAGTATTCAGTAATGCTTTGGTATTTTCCTTGTAGGAACTAAGGGAAGACAAATTCTAAGAAGCAAAACTTAAATCTGACCTTGGTAATTTTGTGGGGTAAACATGGATTTCTTTCTAGCCTCTTTATTATTATATTACTTTTATTGTAATAATGTAGAATAATATTATTATTAGGCCAGAATTTGGAAAAAGTTTTATTATAAAAATGTGAACTATATTCAGTCAATACCTGCCCTCGGGGCTTCAAAATATTATTCTCAAGCATATGTAAGTGGAATTCCATTGTTGTCTTATTTACCCTTTAGTAAGATATTTAAGAACCCTTCATGAACATGATCTTTAAACCTCTAGAATCATACCTTAAGTGGGATAGCTGAGGGAAAACATTTAAAAAATGTATGAATAACCTGTCATTGTTCATGTGTAAGCAGTGTCCTGGTTTTAAGTGTCAAAGCTACAAAAAAAAAAAAATCTCATCTCACACAAGTGTGTAGTTTGAAATGGCAAAAAGATCTCCAGTGCTATGTTTTCCAGATGAGAAAATGTTACTGATGGAATGCTGGAAATTTTCAAGTTCTTTTTCTCTATTTGGTTTGACAGCTCATAATTCAGTGAGAACACTTCATTGAATCACTATTTTTTGAGGTACTCCAAGTTGAAAAAAGGAAGGAGTTGTCTAAATATCCATTTCTTTGCACTGTTTCTCTCTCTAGGGGTGTGATATTCATTGACAGAGTTGGTGAGCTGTTGCAAGTGTATATTGCTGTATCTCTTGGGAAGAAAAGTTTAAAAGATCTTAACCAGTGAGCTTATTTTCTCAGTACTCTTTACCCAAACTGGAAATTCCCTAATAAAAGCTCATGGCTTCCCACTAGCCACTGTTGTGTTCTTTCTCACATAGATGTTCTGGTTAGTTAATTTGAGTATATAAATAAATATATTTGCTGTGTATAATAGGCCATAGCTAAAGAATGCATTTTTTTCATCATCAGCTCAGTTGCTGCTTTGTGGGGGGAAAAATACTACTGTAAATTTATTTTATTATTTATTTATTAATTTAAAAAAATGGATGAGCCTCTGGTCATAAGGAAAAGAAGGAATAGTGGGCTTGTTTTGGTATTTTTCAAAACCCATGGCCAAATCTTTGTTCCATTTGAATTTTTTAGCTAGCACAGGTCATATGCACACTCCCCCAAATTACCACAGTACTGCAGTGAGATTATGACTTGGTAGCACACCTGGACAGAAACAGGTCCTTATCACTCATGTGCTCAACTCACTGGCGCCTTTCATTTTACTTCTAAAGCCAGCCAGTTGTCCTTCATTCTAAAGCTAGCCATCATAGCTTTTATTGGTTTTTTTTTGCTTTGTTTCGTTGTGATGATTTGCTTTTTAAACAAATGGCACCTTAGAAATGCTATATAGTGTATAGTATATATTATATGTAACATTTAAAATTATATATAATATCATACACATCACGAAGACAGCCCCGTCTTGTTAACACTGGTGCTTTCTTACAACTTGGAAGTATAAAACTGGTTTCTTAGTTTTGGCCAAAATGACTCTCTAATATTTTTATGCTACTGCATAATTTTTGCTGCTCTGACTTATTCAAGTAGCAGTGAATGTTGTAGATGTTAGCGAATGTATCTGTTATATCCTCTGCTCATTTTATCTTATCATAGTCATTGTTTTGTCTTTGAACACTTGGAATCTGCTCCTGGAATAGCCTACAATGATAGCCGTTAGTAGTGGATCCATGTAGGACTTTGTAGGATGAGGCTAAAAGAAAGGAGCAATAATCCTTCATTTGAAAGGAGCCTCTGGCAGTTGGTAGAAATCCTCACTATTTTTCAGAATATTAAAAGATGAATAAATGTGGGATATTATATGCTTGATCCAAAATCTCTACAACTGTGCTTTTGAAAATTAAAAACAAAACCAGCCCTATTTTGTTAACCTAGAGGGACCAGAAATTTGCTGATAAGTTTTCTAGTTAATTCACTAACTTCCTTCATTTTTCTTTTTCTTTCTTTCTTTCTTTTTCTTTTTTTTTTTTTTTTACACCTTTCAGATGGTGAGGTCTACAGCTTTGGGACTCTTCCCTGGAGAAGTGAATCAGCAGAGATTTGTCCGAGTAGCCCCATTCTAGAAAATGCCCTGGTTGGGCAATATGTTGTTACTGTGGCATCAGGAAGTTTCCACAGTGGAGCAGTGACAGAAAGTGGTGTAGTATACATGTGGGGGGAGAACTCTGCGGGCCAGTGTGCAGTAGCTAACCAGCAGTATGTTCCAGAACCGAATCCTGTCAGCATTTCTGATGCTGAGACCAGTTCTTTGTTGGCCGTCAGGATTTTGCAGTTGGCATGTGGTGAGGAGCACACACTGGCATTGTCAATAAGCAGAGAGATTTGGGCATGGGGTACCGGTTGTCAGTTGGGTCTCATTACCACCGCCTTCCCAGTGACAAAGCCACAAAAGGTGGAACATCTTGCCGGGCGAGTAGTGCTACAGGTTGCTTGTGGTGCGTTCCACAGCTTAGCACTGGTACAGTGCCTCCCTTCCCAGGATCTGAAGCCAGTCCCAGAAAGATGCAACCAGTGCAGCCAACTCCTGATTACTATGACTGACAAAGAAGACCATGTGATTATATCAGACAGTCATTGTTGCCCATTAGGTGTGACACTGTCAGAAACCCAGGCAGAAAACCAGGCCAGCACTGCCATCAGCCCCTCCACTGAAACCCTTGACAATCAGGGAGAAGTATTCGAGAACACGCTTGTAGAAAATGATCTGACTGTTGCTACTGACACGAACGTTGGAAATGTTCAGACCACGGGTGGTGATGCCATTTCCTCCCAACAAGACATCATGGGAACAACTGAAATTTCTTCTGCCAGAAATGTACCATCATACCCTGATACTCAGGCAGTAAATGAATACGTGCAAAAACCGTCAGATCATTCAGTAAGAGAGAACTCAGAGAACGGCGAAAAGCCAGTGCCATCTCAGGTACCTGCTAAATTTTATAATATAAAGGTGTTTCTGGAGTTATGAGTTTTTCTTTAACAACTTTAAAATGCTTAAGTCTTGAGTTTGACTTTAAATCTGTTTTATCATGCAGTCCTAGATAAGGGGAAACCTGGATTAATTCAAAATTACTCTTTATGTTCAAACTCTGCCCTTTAAGATGTTGAAAGATGTCGTGCTGGGCTTCTTTTATAAGAAGCAAAATCTCATTTATTTTTTCTAGTACTTTTTCTCCCATGGCTAAATGTACTGAATTTTGGTGGGCTCCTGAATACTGGGTTTTTTTTTTTTTCCTGAATACTTATGTATTCACAAGGATTCATCTCACCTGTATTTGTACCACTTCAGATTCCATAGAGAGTAGTCCTTTCCTTTTTTATCAGGGAAGGTTGCTATGTGGTGAATCCCTCAATCATAGGCAGACTTAAAAAAACAACAACAACAGCAACTTCTGGTATTAAATAGTGTTTGATTTTTTTTCTGCTTATACCTGTGGTCCTTACTGGGCTTTGTTGTGGGGCAGGGAGTTAATGTTTTCTTCATCTTACTTAAACTACTCTCATTTTAAAAACTTGTAAGAAAAGCTGTTTACCAGTAGTATACAGTAAAGTTTGAGTCTCCATGATTAAACAAATTGTTTTAAAAGGATAATTTGTTTTTTTACTTTTCATGTAAGACTTTCAGTTTTGCTTTTTACCAAAACTCTGAGAGACAAAAATGAAACAAAACAAAAAATTCTAATCATAAAAGAACTGTCCTGTGGTGTTTTTTCAGGTTTTTGAAACCATATATCTTTTGATTCTTTATTCTTGTTCTTCACTCCGTCAGGATGAGAACATGGCTTAGAGGTATTTTTAGAAATAGTTTTTATTTCACAGTTTACTCATTGAACCTTGTGGATATCTGATTTTTTTTTTAATTAAGAATAAGCTGTTTGGAGAAAGATACTATTAAAATCTAAACAAAACAAAAGTAATGATTTAATAGGAACGCACACAGAACATTCTTAGACTTGAACATGCTTATAAAAAATTTGGACTTTGACTTTTTAGAAGTCATTCTGCTAGTTTATTAAATTTGAAGTTAAAAATTTATTGTATACAGTTATTTGATTATTAGATAATTATCATTGAAATTGCATTTTCCTTTGGATTTATTTTGTTAAACATATAAATTTTTTGTTGCCTATGATAATTTTGGCAGTGTCTGTTTATACTAAATTTAGTTCAATTTTTGTAAATAGTGTCTCAATCAGACAGCTAATTCACTAGGAATTTATGTAGTCTAGGATAAGTTTTTTCTCCTATGGCCAGAAATAACTGTGAAAGAGTATCTCATTTTTGTGAAATAAACCATAGTATTTGGCAATGAAGCATATACCTCATAATTGAATTTTATTATTGGTTGACCGGGACTCCTGAAATTGTCTTTCATCAAAATTGCTGGCAATATATTTTTGTTTTGTTGACTTATTTTATATATTGTTAAACATAATTAAGTAGAGCAGCCAGTAAGAACAATAATTTAAAGTTTATTGAAGGTAGAATTTTGTGACTTTCCTCTTATCTATTGGTAAGAACCCCCTAAAATATTCACCCGTAAATACCATTGCTGTTTCTGTAATGAGTCTTTCTACACATAGGGTGAAAATAGTGGCGTTAGTTCTTCTCAAAAAGTTATCAGGGAACTGTATCACCAAGGAATTAATAGGCTTTGTATTTATCTTTTGCTTGATATGGTGTATTTGTTTGTTGAGTATTTTAATTAAAGACTCATTTGCTAAAAAAATAAATAAATACTCATTTGCTTCTCTGAATTTAGTATTTAATTCAACAAAATGTATTGAGTACCTACTACAGTCTAAGTACTGTGCAGGAAACAGGAATTATTTCCTTTAAGGGAATCAGAAGTCAATGTTAAAAACTTTGTTTTCACTTAGCTTTCAATTCAGGACAAATAAAGGAATGTATGTATACCCTTTGAGACCTTTGGACAGCATAGGAAACAAATTTTTCATAGTGACCTATGCTGATAAGCTAAAAGCTTTTTTTGTGTTTTTAATAGTTACATTTAATGACTTTCCTTTAAGTAAACAGTGGTGCTTGACTGCTCAGAGTAAGTTTCAACTGATTTTTTTACTAAGATACTAGAAAACTTTAGTTTGACTTTCAAATACAGCTATGAAGAACACAAAGAACATTGGTCCCAAATGTTTAATTATTAACCTTCCACATTTACTCTATCATAATGAGAGCAAAAGTAATCCTTCAGTTTACATAGCCCCTGGATCATGGAAAATAACACATTCATGAGGCAGTGGAAGGACTTGAACCTAAGAACATAACTTGGGGGCAGGTAGGTCAGAGGTATAACTTATTTTTCTGCCTTATATACAATATCTAAATTACCATTTATAAAACATTTCAGAAAAAGCCTTTTTTTAGATGTATTTTTTTCTGGTATTTCTTAGTAGCAGTCTGTAAATTTTCCTAAAAGCGATCAATAATACTACTATTATTTATTTATTTTTTAATGTATTGTTAACCTTTCAACCTTATATCCAGGGCTGTCACAGTGCCTCTTATATTAAATGCTATGTTTTCCAGACCTTTCTTGCCCTTTCCCCTTCTGTGCTTAATTTTATTAAAGCAGCTGGGGCTTATGTTTAAATAGCATGGAAAAACACAACACTCAAACAAAAGGGAGTACTTTTGATAAGTAGCTGTAGTTTGAGTACTCATTTCCATATGATATATTAAATCCAGTACCAGGAGCGGGTACCTTTAAGTTGAAGATAGAGACCTTTGTTTTAGATTCTTATATTTGTAAATAGTGATGGTTTTTGTTTAACTTTATTTTTATTGATTGCTTGTTGTATAGGGATTATATTTTTATATACTTTTTTTAATGTGTGTATATTTTAGCCTCTTGTAGAAGAAGCAGTTCCTAATCTTCACAGCCCACCAACCACAAGCACCTCAGCCCTAAACAGCCTAGTGGTCTCTTGTGCATCTGCTGTTGGTGTGAGAGTGGCCGCTACATATGAAGCTGGGGCCTTGTCTCTTAAGAAAGTTATGAACTTTTATAGTACGGCCCCTTGTGAACCTGGAACTCAGGCAGGCATTAGTTCCATAGGCCCAGAAGGTCTGAAAGATAGCAGAGAAGAACAGGTTAAACAGGAATCAATGCAAGGAAAGAAGAGTTCAAGTCTTGTGGATATCCGAGAAGAGGAAGCAGAGGGAGGAAGCCGAAGACTCTCCCTCCCTGGCTTGTTGTCCCAAGGTAAGGAAATAGCCAGGTAAATTGACTTTTGGTAAATCCAAAATGCTCCTGACATCATGTGCTATATTATAATAAATTAGTAGCTTTCCTAATTGCTTAAGCTGATATATTCAAATGTCAACACTTATTTAATTTTGGTCATTTGGGTGGTTTTAAAAGAAAGTTACGTATTTCTCTGCTTAAAAATAACTGTAGAATGTAACTTTTTTGAGATGTCTGCATCTGCTTCTGATCCTTACTATGAATCTTATTTTCCTGTTCTGGAATGTAGCGACAGCCTCTTTATATCCTAGTTGGGGCCTGCAGTCCAGAGAGATGAAGTTGCAGATGTGACCATTGTTAAGTGGGGAATTTACTGTATTTGACCTGAAAGTGGAGATAATTTTAAACTTCAGGAAGACGAAAGTTCATTTTCTGATACAATTAGCAACAAACGTCTTCGAATATTAAGACTATTACCCAGTTGGTTCTTCAACGTTTCTCAGTTGGTTCAAGAATCTCAGTCATCTAGACGTTTGCTTCTCAGATCTGACCTGCAGACTAGAAACAACAGTAGCATCTGGGAATTTGTTAGAAATGCAGGATCTCAGCCTTCACTCCAAACTTACTGAAATAGAATGTGCTTTATAACAAGATTCCCAGGTGACTAGTGTACACATTAAAGTTTGAGCAGCATTGGATTTAGACAAGGAGTTGGTAAACTTTTTCTGTAAAGAGTGAAAGAAATGTTTTATAATTTGTGGGCCATACGGTCTCTGTTACATAACTACTCAACTTTGCCATTGTTGCTTAAAAGTAGCCATAAGTAATCCGTAAACGAGCAAAGCTGTATATTCCAATAAAACTTTATTTACCAAAACAGTCAGTGGGCTGTGTTTGACCTATGGTCTATGGTTACCAGCCCCCAGTTTACACCATTTTGGCCAAAGCTCTAAAATTAGGAATCCTACCTCTCATTTCTACTTACTTATGGCACTGTTGTGCCCCTGAGCACTTCTGTTTTCCTGCCTTCTAATTCTCATTGCCACTAGATTTTCAGCTCACAAATATCCTTTCCTATTTGCAGCATAAATATATTTGAGATCTCCTAGAACCGCAAATGTGGAATATTGATTTTTGTCATGTCATTAAGGCATTGCTAACAGACTTATTTCCTTTGGTTAAATTTTACTTAGTGACGCAAAGTATCTTTAGAAAAATTTTACGTGCACTCTTTTTCTCTCTGTCTTTTAAAATTACCTGAAATACATCTTTGAGGGAACTTCAAGTAGGTTTGAGTGTCTGTATGTACAAATAGATGGCACATTTACCAGAAAAGATGTTAATTGTAGTCAGTGATGATCACCTTTTTGTGTCCTCAAGTTAATGACCAAATCTCCGCTTAGTGACATTTGATGATTTTCTTCAAAACATACCCTGCCACCAAATCAGTGTACAAGATTTACATAGTGTTGTACGCCATCATTATAATTTTGAATACTATAAAGAATTATAAAAGATTTTTTAAAACATTGTTTAAGTCCTCTATAAAATTTGAAATAGGCAGGCAAAATTCAAAAGTTACTTAGTACTTCCCATTCATAATCTTTTTCTTACCATAGAAACTTGAAAATTTTATATCTAAAATAAGTCCTTTATTACAATATTTGTAATATGTTTGACCTTAACTTGGAAAGGCTTAACTTTTAACTCTGCTTTGAAATGGGAAAAATATTTGTCAGCCTTAGTGTAGTATTTTGTTAAGCATATTATTTAGAATGCAAGTTCCATAGGATGTCACATAGACATTCTATATAACATATGTAGTATACAGAAAGGAATTCTGTGGCCAGATGCTTGGAAGTGGGGTTGAGTTAAACAAATCTAAACAGGCCTTTTAATTGCAGGACTTGTCAGGGCCTTTAGCATGCTAATGTGTGTGTGGATCTATAGGGCAGATAGTGTGGAGGATAGAATGTAGTAGGCAGCATTTACCAAACTCATCTATTAAATCCCTGTTTTTGCAGAGAACCTACAGAATATGCTTTACAAATACCGTGTTAGTGTATTTCTTTGAAAATCAACTGTTCGACAAAATGATACCTTTTTTGCCCACACATCTACTCCCTCACTCCATCTCTGGTTTGTTTTCAGTTTCCCCCAGGCTCTTAAGAAAAGCTGCACGGGTGAAAACACGGACAGTGGTTCTGACCCCAACGTACAGCGGAGAGGCAGATGCACTCCTGCCTTCTCTGAGAACAGAGGTGTGGACCTGGGGGAAAGGGAAGGAAGGACAGCTGGGGCATGGTGATGTTCTGCCTAGGTGAGTGCTGCCTGTGTTTACTGTTAGGGGTTGGCTTTAACAAATAAATCTCTCTCCTGTGAAGAACTCTACATCGTTTCCTCAGAGAGGAAATCTGGTCCTTTCTAGCTGCAGATTATTATATATCATTAATGTGGATTAAAAAAATAAAATAGACCTGTCATGTTAGCCTTGAATTTGTACCTAATAAAAAAGGACTTATCTATGGTGTACCTTTCCATCTCTTCTTTGATGTATATTCATCTTGGAACAGAAAGGAATATTTGGGATAAGATTGTATTTCATCAGGACACTTAAATAACTCAAATTTTTAATTTAAAAAGAGCCAACAATTTTCTTTTACCTGAAAGATGCCCTTCTGTGGCTGCCAAAATAACTATAATAGCAGTTAAACCATTAGTGTCCATCAAGGAAAAACTGTTTTGTTGAAGAACTCGTGATATTAACTGATAAGGTATTTGTGAAGGTATGAAATGGAATGATTATCTAAAACAGCCAGTTAATGTAAATGTCTCTAGTCTTAGCAAAGTGAAGGCAACTGTGGCATTAAAGAAACAAACAAAAAGAATTCTCTCTGTGGTTATATTTCATTGTGTCCTCAGTATACTCTGACATAATGAATCATTTAGAAGTTTTTGATTCTTAACAGATTTCTGACTTATGGTTGTTAATTAGTGACTGATGGACAAAGATTAAATTAAAACCATGCAAAATTACTTATATTTAGGAGTAAATTGAACATATATTTAATATTTTTATTTTAATGTTTTCTTTTGAAATGTTTATTTTTGCTTGAAAGCATTTGCTCTGTAATTTGAAAAGGTCATGATTCTTGCTGAGCCTTCTTTGAGTTTGTATGTGTATGTTTTTCTTGAAGGCTTCAACCACTGTGTGTAAAATGTCTGGATGGTAAAGAAGTAATCTATCTCGAGGCAGGTGGTTACCATTCTCTTGCACTTACTGCGAAATCCCAGGTAGGAGACAAACTGTTAAAAGCTGATCTTATTTTTGTAGAAGGTTAACATGACCAAATTGGACCTTCAGTTATTGAGTGTCTGCTGTGTGTCAGGCAATAATACCATATCTCATTTGATCTTTCTAATATTTTATATTGTATTATTTCTGTTTTATAGATGAAGAAAGGGAAGTTTAGAGAAATTATATGACTTGTGTAAAGTCACACGTGTGATGGTAGGATTTGATTAAACACTGGTCTACCTGACAAAGTTTCCATAATGTGCTCTTATCGAAAAATAGAATTCAAGATTTTCCAGGATATTGGTGATTTTTTTTGGTATTGATGAATTTTTGTTTTTTGATGGAAATCTATAAATAAGACACTAAGAAAACAAAAGGTATTTTTCTTAACATTGTGGGACCTGAAAGCGACCTCTAGAATCACTTAGAACCACACTAAGATACATAAATTTTCTATACATCACACATCCAAATATATAATTTTTTTTCTTTAAAGATTTTATTTTTATATAATCTCTATACTCAACGTGGGGCTTGAACTCAAAACCCCAAGAACAGGAGTCACACACACTATGGATTGAGCCAGCCAGGTGCCCCTAAGTTGTTTTTAAATATATTCATATAATGATTCGTTATCAATCCTTTCATCTTTTTAGGAAAAAAGATATTTTAAATTTAAATAAAATTAAAAAAATAATTTAAATATTTTAAATTTCACATACTAGGCTACCCAAAAAACTAACATAGCTTAAGTAAATAAATGTAAATATTAGGAAAGAAAAGAATAATTTATTGTTATTAACACAATGAATCATTCAAAAGGCTTAAAAGTAAGAGATTAGGAAGATGGTCAGTTACAAAATACAAAAATTGCTAGCTTTTTATATACATAAGGTAAAACAGAAAACAGGGAAAAAAGCTGTTCACAGTTGCAACAAAAGTATTAGGAAAATAGGAATATTTTTAATAGGAAGTGTGTAGAGCCTATATGATACAAACCCACTAACTCTTCTGGTAGGTTATAAAAGAAAATAAGAATAAAGGGAAAGAGATTTTATTTTTTATTTTTTTTTTAATTTTTGAGAGAGAGAGAGAATGAGAGCAGGGCGGGGGCATGGGGGAGGTGAGGGGCAGAGGGAGAGGGAGTGAGAGAATCTCAAGCAGGCTCCATGCCCAGCATGGACCTGGATGCAGGGCTTGATCTCACAACCCTGAGATCATGACCTGAGCCAAAATCAAGAGTCAGACGCTTAAACAACTGAGCCGTCCCAGGCGCTCTGAGATTTTGTTTTATTTTATTTTTTTATTTTAATTTAAAATTTTTAAAGATTTTATTTATTTATTTTAGAGACAGCCCATGAGCAGGGGGAGGAGCAGAGGGAGAGGGACAAGCAGATTCCACACTGAGCGCAAGCCTGATGCAGGCCTTGATCTCACAACTCTGAGATCACTACCTGAGCTGAAATCAAGAGTTGGCCGCTTAACAGACTGAGGTACCTAGGCACCCCCTGAGATTTTATTTTTAGATGAGAAGAGTCAATGTTGCAAAAATGCCATTTTCCCCTAGATCATTAAGTCAGTTCAGTGTAAATTCAGTATAGTCCCCAAAATATTTCAGTGTAAGATTTACAACTTAATAAAATGATCCCAAAAATATTCCAGGATAAATATAGGAGGTGAGTCACAGAAATTCTGAAAAAGAACAGAAAGGAAAGGTGAGAATAGTCTTATAAAATATATTATCAGACTACAGGCAGATGAGTGAGACAGAAATATACCTGTGGCTTAGAATAGACCCAAGTATATATGAGAATTTAGTATATGATAAAAGTGGGCATTTCAAGTCAGTTGAGGATATAAGACTGAATATTCAGTAAGTACTGTTGGAACCATTGGCTTCTTATTTGCAGAAGAAAATGAAGATAACTTCACATATTTTACTTTCAGGTGGATTAAAGATGTAATGCTAAAAAATAAAACCTTACATGTGAAAGAACAAATTTAGGTGTTTCTTTTTATTTTATTTTTTTTCCCAATAACCTTAGGAGTAGAAAAAGACATGATATCAAAACCAGAAAGTTAGAAAGTAAAGATGATATGTTTGTCTACCTAATAATTCAATGCTCCTAAATAGCAAAAAACACCACACACAAAAATAAAATACCTAACAAAGTGGGGAAAAAAAATTTGTGACATATATGATAAAGTGTTACTACCTAATACTAAAGAAAAATTGTCAAACGATATTTATATTCCATTCATAAAAGAACTAGAAATGACCAGCAATGAATGAAAAGATGGTTAGCCACTTAGTAAAAAAATATAAATTAAAACAACAGTAAAATATTTTCTCACTTACCAGATGAGCAAAGATCCCATTTAATACTGTGTGCTGGTGAGAGTGTAGGGAAAAGATACAGTGCTGGCAGGAACGTACATTGGACCTTGCTGGAAGACAGTTTGTCAGTATGTATCAGAAATCAGAATGTGCGGATTCATGGACCCAGAGTTCTTTGCCTAGGAATTTATTCTAAGGAAATATATACAGAAATATGTATATTCAAGGATTTTCTGTATTTTTTATTAAAGAATTAGAAAGAAATTATACGTAAATATGGTTACTTCATTAGGTAACTTATTAAACTACACCCACAGTAGAATTCTGTGTAGTTACTCTAAATGATGTTGTAGCTTGGGGTGCCTGGGTGGCTCCTTTGGTTAATCGTCTGACTCCTCACTTCAGCTCAGGTCATGATGTCAGCGTTGTGATCGAGCCCTGAGTCTGGCTCTGCTCTTGGTGTGGAGTCTGCTTGAGATTCTCCCTCTCCCTCTGCACCTCCCCCTGCTTACATGCTCTCTCTCTCTTTCATAAATGAATGAATGAATGAATGATGTTGTAGCTTGATACTTAGTAACAGAAAAATGTCAAGGAATATAGCATTAAGGAAAAACATCAGGTCATGAAACAGCATTATATAGTATAGTCCCATTTTGCTTTACATTTTTTGTCTAAATTATATACCTTAGACAGTAAAATTTCTAGAGGCATGTGTGTATGTGTTCCCAAAACAAAATAGTTGTCTCTAAGTGGTCAGTTCATCCGTTGTTTTCACTTCCTTTTCATTTCTTTGTTCTGTGACAGTCTTGTACAGTGACCATGAATTACTTTTAAAACCAGAAGAAACAAAACCATTTTCATTAGACATAGTCACTGTCATCTAGTTTCTTTTGTCTGTAGCGGAGCGTAGGTACTTGTGTTTCTCCCATGATAACTTTTCATATATGAAAAAGTGTTCTCTTCATTTCACAGTACTCCTTTCTGCAGAAGAATCATGATTAATTTTTCCTTATAGCACTTACCTTTTTTATCACTTTCTTTGTAAGAGGCAGTATAGGACAATTTCTGGGATTATATCCTGGCCCTGCCACTTAGAAATTTGTGACTTCTCTAAGCCAGTTTCCTTATCTGTAAAGAAGGGATTGTCATGAGAATTAAACATTAATCAATAAAGAAAGTGTTAAGAACAATGCTTGGCAGGTAGTAAACACCTGAGAAATGTTATTGTTAACCCTTGGACTCTATCTTCCTATGTACTGTTTGCTCATTAGCTCTGGTCTTGTTTAAAGATGAATTTTCTCAGTATTTTATTTTAAAGAATGTAAGTAATGTATGTGTGACTATTTGTGTGTGTGTGTATACATACATATGTATATACACATATATGTGTATGTATAGACATTCAGAAATGACATGCAAAGTCAAATTCACAACTCTTACCTACTTTCCTATGATTTTCTAATAGGTCTACTCATGGGGTAGCAATACCTTTGGTCAACTTGGCCATTATGATTTTCCAACAACAGTTCCTCGTCTTGCAAAGGTACTTTTGAGAACTTGATGATTTTTATCACAATGTATTTCAGAATTCTAAGTTACAGCATTTTATAGTTCTCCATTTTGTGTTTGAAAAAATTAGAATTCTGTTTTTGTAATCTAAATTCGTTTTGGTGTACTTAAATTAAAAAAAAAAGCCATGAAGCCCCTTATTTTCAAGCTAAATGTTCTTTTTTTATAATGCTTGTATTTCTTTTCTTCTTAGCTTCCAATGTTCATTGAATATTCATAGTCCTTTGTCTTGTTTTAAAATATAAAAATGAAAGAGTTCTTTCTTTTAAAACAAATGTTTCAAGGACTATGATGTTGACTTCTGAGCTTTATACCACCAAATAATGCCTACTCTTTGACTTTTCACTTAAGTTTGACTTTCACATAACATTATTTGGTGGTGGTAATTTTTTTTTTTTTTTTGGCTTTTGTCTTTTTACATACATAGTCATAGTAGTAAAACCTTTCTGTAAATCTTTTCATTTTCTGTAGTGAAGCTAAAAGTATAGATGATTTCTTCACTGTTGTATAAATTGGTTTTAGTTTATATAACACTATTCAGAGATTGGTGGCTTCTAGTCCCTTTGATGTGTTCCTAGAGGACTGTTTATCGGTCTTTTTTCCTGCTCCAAAACCCTGTGGAAATATTAAATTCTCATCAATAGTATTGACGCCTTATACAAGATTTGTTTTTTTGGAGGTAGAGGGCGGGGAGTACACATGGCGATAGCCTAACAGAATGGAATATGGAGCTCATCCATTCGTAGTTTTTTTTTTTTTTAATAATAATATATATTTTTTTATATTGTTAGTCACCATAACATCCATTTGTAGTTTGATTCTACTATCAACCGAGCCCAAGACACGCTCCCTCCACTGAGAGCAACAGAGACTAAAAAAGGGTAGTTACCTCAAGTTCAGGAACATGATTCACGTATAAACTCCAGATAATACATATTGCGGTAATTCATGTTTTCAGAGTGCACTGTAATCCATTGCTTCATAAGACTTGTACATTCTGCCTTTCCTTCCAGTGAACTTCATTTCACTGAGAGGGAAAGACTTAAATAAACATTAGGCAACAGTTATTACTTTCTAGTTCCAATCTTAAATGTTTTCAGTATAGAGCATTTCAGTGGTAAGCTATTCAGTTACTGATACTATATAAAAAAATATGGTAAATCCTTGTTCCTTGTTTTTTACTTCAGTGAAGTAGAATGTACATTTATTCTTACCAAGGAAAGTTCTGTAGCATAGAATGGAGACCCTGGAAATCAAGTTTTTATGTAACACTGTACAGTCAGATAAGAGAGAATAAGATTTTAGTTTCATTACTCATTAACTAGACATATACAAATTACAGCATCAGGATTTTGTTGTTTTTTTTTTTTATTTAGGGGGAAGGATGAGAAAAACATTCTGATGTCATTTTAATTAATCTGTGAATTAAAAGTCAAGGTAGAATGAGATCTGAATTAGTTTTGATTAGAGACAAAAAGACGATTTTTGTCTCCTGGGAAAATTTTAATCCATTCTTTACAAAATTAACAGGAAGCCAGTTATTTGGATAACCTGAATTTGAGAAGATAATGTCATGCCAGAAAGGGATAGCTACAAAGTAGTGGAGACGTGTGTGCGCGCGCGCGCGCGCGCGCGCGCACACACACACACACACACACACACACACACACACACACACACACACACACACACACCCCCCCACCCCACCCCCAGGATTTGGAGCCTTTCTAGACACAAAGAATCTAACAGATAAGAGGGTTTTTTCTTATCAGTATAGAAGTCACAGCCAAAGCTGGGGCTAGAAGTTGGGGCAGTAGTTTTCAAAGCAGAACACTTTCTTCCAATGAAATCTTATGTGTAATCCCATACACAAAATGGATAAACATGGAACTACTTTAATTGAAGGTTAGAGGGGGGTGGGGCAGAGCCCTGACACCTGCCTTTCCATGGTGCATCGTGAATCACTCTATGGAATCCTAGGGATTGAAAATCATCAGTTTAAGGCAGTGCTTCTTAAACTTTTGCACACATCAGCATCACCTGGAGAGCTTGTCAGACCAGATTGCTTTATCTCCAGTAGCTATGTGGCCTGAGAGTTTATATTTCTAACATGTTGTAGGTGATTGCTGCTGCAAAGACTGTTGAGAACCACTGGTCTGGGGGATCCCTGTAGATGGGCTTCTAAGGGGTCCTGCCTGTTCAACAACCTGGGAGTTGGTACAGTGAAGTCACATCAGAGAGGTAGTGAGTTCCAAGTGGGAGAACCGAATTTAAGCACCCAAGAGTTTAGTTGGTTAGAATGGAATTTTGCCTTGTTAAACTTTTTCTTTCTATCTTGATTTTTGTGCACACAGTTGAATGTGAATGGACAAAGGTGTGTCCTAGCTATCAGAATAGGGCTCTAGAAGTTTCTGTGCCTCCTGATTGTAGTATAGGCTAAGTCCTGTAGAGACTTCAAAAATAACTATTAAAAAATTAGATCTATGGTTTTTCCTTTTTAAATCCCAGTTTTTCAGATTTTTATAAAAACAATCCAGTTCTAAGTTTAAAAGCTAAACACTGGATTCCTTCTTATCTCTGCATCTGTGCTGCAGTTGATTGGGCACGTTAGTTGGGTGAGTTTTGCCCTCTTGAGATATGAGTGACTTTGCACCATTCCTAACATTTCCATTCTGGTGGGTTTGAATTTCTATTTAATTCTTCCTTTCATCTTGGACAGAGAGTATCTTGCTGTCATTACAGGTGAACAGTGAAAATGGAGTCTGGAGTGTAGCCGCAGGCCAGGATTATTCCCTGTTTTTAGTGGATACAGAAGACTTCCAGCCTGGGTTATATTACAGTGGCCGGCAGGACCCTGCAGAAGGTGACAACCTTCCAGAGAATCACAGTGGTACTAAGACTCCAGTACTTCTCTCCTGTAGTAAGGTGAACAGGAATTGGATCCTAAGGCCTTCTGTAACACATGAGCAGTCTTTTGTTTTTGTTATTATTTGTATGTATGCCTATTATTAAGTATCTCTGTCTACTGTATTTAAAACTGCAAACCCTTCCCATCCTCTTTCACTCCTTATCTCCTTTTCCTGACTTATTTCTCTCCACAGTGCATGTCACCATCTAATACACTATATAATTTACTTTTTTTAAATCTATTTTCTGTCCTCAACTATAAGATTCCTAAGAGTAGAGATTTTAGGCACTCTCATTTACTGCTGTATCCTCATAGCAAGTACTTTATAAATACTTGTTGAATAAATACACTTATGTAGGAATATTAAAAAGTACATTTCACAATGAAGTTTCCTAACTGCATTCATGGACTCCTCAGAGGTGAATTAGAATGGAAATGGAGTAGATGAGGTTTTTTTGTTTTGTTTATTTGCTAAAGATTTTATTTATTTGAGAGAGAGTGCACATGCAAGCGGTAGGGAGGGGCAGAGGGAGAGGGAGAAGCAGGGAGCCCCATGTAGGGCTTGATCCCAGGACCCTGAGATCGTGACCTGAGCCAAAGGTAGATGCTTTACTATCTGAGCCACCCAGACGTCATTTACTATTAAAATGAGAAGTAAAAATGACATAGACCCAAGGCGGGCTCATGGCAGACCTGACAGGCCACCAACAGTGTTCTATTTCCCATTCCTTCCCTCCTTTGTTAAATTGTCATTTTTATTTACTGATGTTTACTCCCTTCTTTTTCATTTGTTAATTTGAATTTCTTTGCTTTCCTACTTCTTATCTCTTTTTCATGGACTTAAACCACTGGCCTGTTCCTGGTTTTCTTTTTTCTCATTAAAGTAACTCACATCCTCAGAGTGGTTTGTTGTAAGGGAATTAACCCTCAAAGCTAGTATGTTCTGGATTTCTTATTCTTACTGGATTATACATCCTATGGATTGGTTTTTTTTTTTTTTTTATCTTTTGTGTTTGTTTTTCTGGCTAAATGCATAAGCTATGAATATATAGGGACAAAATCTTTTTGCTAAAGGCAACACTGGCCAAGTTTTGGCTCCTTACCTGTATATAGGCTGTTATTCGAGACGTACTCATTGACTATTTGTAGTTTTTGGCCATTGCTCCACATTCCCCATGAAAGATTCCACAGTCCAGAAAAATGATGAAATAGGCTGATGAAAGGAATGAGGCTTTAGTATGTATCATTAGTTACCATGGATATTAGGCTGCTTGGTCTGCAGCTTGGTTACTGGGTTTATAGGGATCTGTGTATACATTGATTATTTTTGTTCAGTTGTGTAATGGATAAATGACAAAAAGTCCCTTTTAAAGAAAATCCCTTTGTGCTGTACTTTTAAGAGACAAGATAACTCATAGACCCTTGATATTCCAGTACACAGCATAGAGATCCTCTCTGCTCTCATCCTATTTCATAAAAAAGAGGATCCTGAGACATGTGTATCTATCATTTGGCTCTTTCTATATTTAGGGTGTCTGTGGTTCTAAATAAATAGAAATGAAAGATATTGTGGCAATAAAAGCATAGATATATATGGTAATATATAAGTCTAGATATACATATATAACAATGTTGTACTGGTAAACCAGCTGTAAAAAAAAGACAAAATGAAACAAAAAAGCCCTGATCTGTAGTGTTTGCCATTTTTTGGGGGGGTACTTTTACTATTGCTAATTTCAAGCTACTAGTGATTTAATAACTAACTTGCAAAATTCTTGAATGTAAAATTCCATTTGGCTCCTGCCAGCTGATAGGAGCCAGCTTTAGCACCCAAATTACTGCTAGTAAATTATATTTTATCTTTAATCTTTTTCTTTTCCTCTGTTTCAGCTCGGATATATAAGCAGAGTGACAGCAGGAAAAGATAGCTATCTAGCTTTGGTGGACAAAAATGTTATGGGATATATTGCCAGTCTCCATGAGTTGGCTACTACAGAAAGACGGTTCTATTCAAAACTAAGTGACATCAAATCTCAGATTCTCAGGCCCCTGCTCAGTTTAGGTAAGTAGGACCTCTCTCAAACCCCCTCAGTTCAGGACTCTTATTTTATCTGTTCTCCTGTGTCACAAATTAAAAAAAAAACTTGAGTTATGTATGGGTTTATTCCTTTCATTCCATTCTTATTTTTGTACACTGGCCCTCAACAACTTACAAAATGTTTCCACTTTGGCAGGAGACCAGCTGCCCCTGAGTACGCTACCATTCCCAGAGCTCTTTTTCCTTTTGGAAATAGGAAGTGGAGCTTTCAGAATATTCATGGTAGAAAAGCAGAAACAGCTTTGGGAAAGTTGATCCTAGGAGCTAGACTGAAAACAACACTTCTGGCCCCACTAGTCCTAAGATATGTTATACTACCTAATCAGATTTTGCCATTTCAAAAATTTTTGTAGGTTTGGCCCCATGCATAGAAAATGGAGAGGACGTTTTCTCTCTTTCTCTTTCCTGCACTCTGTGGTCCCCTGTGAGGACCTAGAATTCAGAGCAATACTATAGTACTTAAGTTTGCCTTGTAGTACTATCAGTTTTTCTACATTAAGTTGACATTGGTTTGTGTGGGCCAGCCCATTTTTATAATGGGGAAACATTTATTTTTTCAAATAACTAATTTATAGTCTTTCAGAATATGACCCTTTGTAAGTTAGGGACTGTCTACATTTTTTTTTATTTATTTTTATCTTATTCATTTTTTTTTTAAGTTTATTTTTTTAGTAATCTCTACACCCAGCCTGGGGCTCAAACTCATGACTTGGAGATCAAGAGTCACATGCTCTTCCGACTGAGCCAGTCAGGCACCCCAGCTTGTTTATTTTAGTTTTTAATGTTTTGCCTTTTTAAATGTCGGAGAGTGCATGTTCTATAAATTCTCTCCCAGTGGGTGGGCCTAACACCACAGGAGATTGGCAGGGGAACAGCAGCAGTCCAAGCTGGAAGCTTCCTGGATTTCTTTGAAAGAAAAGTGAAATTGTCCTTTTCCCTGTCCTGATTCGTGACTTCTATGTTGTTCTTGCCTTGTCTGCTCATAGCCTCACTGCTCAGAGAGAGATCCTGGAAATTAGGAACTTTGGACTGGGAAAAAGCATATAATCTCTGGTACCCTCTGTAAAGTTCAGAGCAACCTGGTCAGTCTGATTTTGGGATGGCTCTCTTCACTGAAGTGTTGGGCTTGTCCAAGGGGCAATGGAGCAAAAGTCAGTACAAAAAGTTGAAAATGTTAACTAAAATATAACTACAAAAGTGAGTTTAATTCCTGGCCGTCACTTACCAGTTGTGTGAAATTAGATAAGTCACTTCCCTTTTTCTGACTTCAGATTATTTATCTTCAAAATGGGAGGAGAGTTGGATTTGCTCAGTGGTTCTCATATTTGGCTGGTCTTCAGAATTACATGGAAAGCTTTTCTTCTGAATATATCCATCCTGGGATCTTAACACTAGCCTACTGAGTCAGAATCAATAGGATCCCAGTGCCTGTATTTTTAACAAGTTTCTCAAATGACTGGATTCAATGATCTGAAGTTTCTTTCTTCAACATTGTGATGACTTAAGTTCCATAGTCGATAGTACATCTCAACATGTTAAGTATTTTTAGAAATGGGGGATTCATAATCTTGATCATAAGAAAGTATTCAGGTAATGAGTCTTCAAGTTATGTCATCATCATCATCATCATCACTTTGTTACAGAAAATTTGGGCACTGCAAATACAGTCCAGCTGTTGCAGGAGGTGGCAAGCCGATTCAGCAAGCTGTGTTACCTAATTGGTCAGCATGGAGCCTCACTGAGCAGCTTCCTTCATGGGATAAAGGAAGCCAGGAGTTTGGTCATTCTGAAGCATGCAAGTCTCTTCTTGGATAGTTATACAGAGCAAGTATCCAGTCCCGTGTCATGTTCAATCTCTGCAGGGTTATTCTGCCAAGGAGAACAGCTCCTTAATCAGAAGAGACTAGATTAGGGACAGTGATTTAAGGTAATAGAAATTGCAAAGCAGTATTTTAACCTTAAGCCAACTATAGTTCTGCATTGCTAAAATTTTAGTTTTCTTTAAGGGGAAAAAGGGTTTTAAAATAGTGAATTATATTTCTGTAGTCTAGCAGAATGAATGATAGTATACTTAATTTATACTTAATTTACATAAAATACACTGTAATAAATATGGTTCTTTAGAGAACAATTTTGCTTACTTAAGTAAATTATACTAAAATTAGAAGAAATAAGTAATTAAACCAATTATTTTGAGACCAACTGCTAATGGTAAATATGGAGTTGTTCCAATGTCTGTTTTTTATTGTTGTGTAAGTGAAGGGGTTAAAGACCATCCTGTCTTCAAAATAAGGATATTTCCATAATAAAATCTAGCATAAGTTATCCAAGGTTCTTTTAATGTTTTTCAAGTAAAATATCCTAAGTGTATTTGAAAATTTAAATATTTCTCACTTTTTAATTATATTTTGACATTTTGATGTGAGGCATAATTTTTTATTTTGATGACTGTTAAAATAACATTAATGCTGTTGATCTGAAGTGAAAGTTTTTTCTTTATTAATACCTCATCCATCTAGCAAATATCGACCTAATACCCATTAAGTGCCAGGCCCTGTGTAGAGCTCTAAGATCATGCAGCCACAGCGGGGAGCCAGTGAAAGGAAGTTCCTGTACTATTGGTGTTTTGTTTAGGTTATTTTTAATATAAGTGATGGTGTTTATTATTGAAAATTATACGAATAGAATAGTCAAAAAGATATTTAAAGTTGCTCATAATCTATCACCAGAAATAACCATTGTTAATAATTTTAGTGTACTGCCTTTCAGATTTATGCATATATATGCAGATAGATGCATGTGATTTTAATTGTAAGCAAACTTAAATATATATGAAGCTATTGTCTAAGAGGAAATACCCTACTTGGAGTCTTTCATATTCTTTCAGACATGAAAAATAACATAATTTGATACCAATTTACTTTTTTTTTTTTTAGGGGGGGGGAGGGGCAGAGGAAGAGAATCTTTTTTTTTTTTTTAAGATTTTATTTATTTATTTGACAGAGAGAGACAGCGAGAGAGGGAACACAAGCAAGGGGAGTGTGAGAGGGAGAAGCAGGCTCCCCACCGAGCAGGGAGCCCGCTGTGGGCCTCCTTCCCAGGACTCGGATCATGATCTGAGCCGAAGGCAGACGCTTAACAGCTGAGCCACCCAGGCACCTGGGAAGAGAGAATCTTAAGCAGGCTCCATGCTCAGCATGGAGTCCAGTGCAGGGCTCAGTCTCATGACCGTGAGATCATGACCTGAGCCAAAATCAAGAGTGGATGCTTAACTGACTGAGCCACTCAGGCACCCCCAATTTGCTTTCTTAAACTAGATTTTGTTTGTGTGAAGGTTTTAGCTTTTACTTGTATAGTTCTTTTTTGTCTTATTTATCTCACAATTTTTTTTTTTTTTACTTGTTCTCTGATACTTCAGGACTTGTACTTAGAGATGCTTTTATTTTGATACCTTGGACTATCTTTTAACATAATTTATTCATATAGATGAGGCAAATAAAAAATCTTGATTTGTTTATGAATTTTAAAAGTTAATTGTGGTAAAATACAGATAGCATCAAATTTACCATCAGGACCTTTTTTGTTTTATTAATAAAGATTTTTTATTTATTTATTTGAGAGAGAGCACAAGCTGGGGGGGAGAGGAGGGACAGAGGGAGAAGGAGAAGTAGATTCCCCTCTGAGCGGGGAGCCTGATGCGGGGCTCAACCCCAGGACCCTCAGATCATGACCTGAACCAAAGGCAGCCGCTTAACCGACTGACCCACCCAGGTGCCCCCCATCAGGACTATTTTTAAGTGTACAGTACCCTGGGCTATTGAATTTGCCTTCTCTCGAAGTCAGTTGATTCCATTTTGCCACTCTGGGAGTATGGTAGAAATGTACACAACTCAAAGCAGTATATCGAGACATTCTCTAGCAATAGATCAAAACTTAACCAACATTTTCTAACAGTCTCACTTGAGCTCTTTTAACATATTTTCTTCCCTTCTCTATTGTTTATTTCTGAAGACTTAATTTTCATTAAAAATCCAACAATTTTAATTGTATTTTCTCAAGTTTATGAAGTTACCAAAGGAAAGGGGTGCCTGGGTGGCTCATTTGGTTAAGCATCTGCCTTTGGCTCAGGTCATGATCACAGCGTCCTAGGATTGAGCCTCACATTGGGCTCCCTGCTCCATGGGGAGCCTGCTTCTCACTCTCCTCCTTTTTGCTGCTTCCCCTGCTTTTGTGTGTTCACTAGTACTCTCTCTCTCTCTCTCTCTCTCTGTCAAATAAATAAAATCTTTAAAAAAAAAAGTTATCAAAGTAAAATCTACCAAGCAACTTTTAGCATCTTCTGCATAATTTTAGTTGTATTTCAAATTTACAGTAATTTTAACATCTTTACTAGAATGTTGTTTTCCCCTCCTGATTATTGTGATTATCACACAATCTGCCCTTCTTCTCAGTCAAGTCAGTTCATGAATGTTGGCATCACAAAGTTCTGAAACTTATTGGTGAGACCAAGAAGTATCTACTCCAGATGCTTGTTAAGTAAACTTGTTCTTCAGAAATTTCATTTAACGCTAATGTACATGTGTTTTCTTTTTTGCTCAAGGTATTGCACATCTATTACAAATTTCCTGGTTATGGGAGGATTCCAGCTTCTTGCTAAGCCTGCCATGTAAGCAAATACATACCTTCCAATTATCATTCTAACAACCAAAGATCATGTTTTATAGTGTTCTGTGTTTTTAAGTGCCCAGGAAAAGCTTTGGCTTAGTCATTTTACCAAATGAATCAAAATGTAGACTTTCACTAACTTACAAAAGACAGATATTATTAGCTCCTGATTATCATTGTAAGTAGTATGATATTGAAAAAACCACAAGTTTTGGGTCCTTAATTATTATCCCTGAGATGTTGGACAACTCTCTTAACCAAACTGAGCCTAATTTTTTCCATGTGGAAAATGGAAGTGTTTTTTCCCCTGGTTATGAGGAACCAATAATGTATGTGATGGTATAGAGAAAAACACTAAGTGTTGCACAAATACAAAGATTTTGCATTTAGCTTCTAGATAACAAATATAAAAGCTGCTTACATGGGGCTAATCTTTCTGAACTATGTAGATTCTTAATGAGTGTTGACCTAGAGACAAAGGCAAGTTTAAAAAATTCAGTTATATTTTAACACTCAACATACCAAATGTGTACCACAACCTAGATTTAATAGATGTTAATGTTATGCCATGTTTGCTTTTGATTTTATATCCCAATAGAGTAATAACATCCTTATCTCAATTCTTATCTTCAGGGGGAATAGTGTTAGTATTTCTTCATTAAAGTTGATTGCCTTAGGTTTTTGGTAAATATCATTTGTAGGGTTAAAAGTCTCCCTTCTTAAAAAAAGAGGGGAGTAAGGGTTCCCTTCTGTTCCTGAAAGTTGAAGAGCAATTGGTTTTTGTAATGGTAAACATCCTAGAGTTCCAAGATAAATTCAGTTGTCTGCCTGTATTAGTTTTTCAGTACATTACCGGATTCAGTTTGCTAATATTTAAAATTTTTTGCATCTATATGAATGTGAGGTTTTTCCTTCTTTTCTGAACTTGAAGTTTTGGTAAGAAAATTGCACTAGAAATTATGGTGAGTGTGAAAATTTTGTATTTTCTAGAGTAGTTTTCATGAGATAGGGAATATCTGTACTTGGAGATATTGTAGAATATGTCTGTAAAAACATATGGCTTTTGTGGGGGCATTTCTGTGGGGAGTTTTTAAACTATTAACTTAATTTCTTTAATGAATAGATCTGTTCAGGTCTTTATTTCTTCTTGTGGCTCTAATTGTATTTTTCTGGAAAATTATTTATTGCCTCCAGGTTTTCAAATTTATTGGCATAGTATTGCTGCCATTGTCTTAAGATGTTTTTACCTCCATAGTAAGTGTAGTTATAGCCCCTATTTTTCATTCCTCTTATTTATGAGTCTTTTATCTTTTTATCTTGGTCAGTTTTGTCATCAGCTTGCCCTTTTTTATTTTCAAAGATTAAGCTTTAGTTACTCCTTTCTTTCCTCTGTTTTCTATTTCATTAATTTCTGCCTTTTTTAAAAGATTTTATTTGAGAGAGAGAACGAGCATGAGCCGGTGGAGGGGCAGAGGGACAAGCAGACTCCCTGCTGAATGTGGAGCCCGACTAAGGCTCCATCCCAGGACCCTGAGAGCATGACCTGAGCTGAAGTCAGGTGCTTAACCGACTAAGCCACCCAGGCGCCCCTAATTTCTGCCTTCTATTTCCTTCTAATTTCTTTGTGTTCCCCTGTTAATGTCTTCCAACTTGAAGAGTTTAGCATTTAGTTCATTAATTTTCCAGTCTTTCAGTTTTTCTAATGTACTCATCCAAGGCTATAAATTTCCCTCCAGGTGTTGCTTTAGCTGACTTTTAATACCTTTTGTTTTTATAGTCAATCAATTTTAAATATATTTCTAATTTCCATCATGATTTTTTCTTTGACTCCTGTTTTGTCCTTTATTTCCAAAGTACAGAGGTTCAGCTTTTATTTATTTATTTTTTTAAATATTAGAGAGAGAGAGAGAGAAAGTTGGCATGAGCAGGAGGGAGGGGCAGAGGGAAAGGGAGAGGGGAGAAGCAGACTCCCTGTTGAGCAGGGAGCCTAAGGTGGGCCCTGAGATCATGACCTGAGCCAAAGGCCGATAGACGCTTAACCGACTGAGCCACTCAGGTGCCCCAGCAGCCTTCATTTTTTTAATGACAGGTTAAAGAGTGGAATATTTTAACCTTATGTAGTAAGTTTAAATCTTTGATCTTGCTATTTTGTTTTATATTAATATAATGACACCAATTTCTATTCTATTACTTTTAACCTGCTTATGTTATATTGTAATGTTTTTGCATATTTCTTGTAAAGAGCAAATTGATGGACTTACTGCTTTGTTGGTTTTTCAATCTGAGGGTTTCTGGCTTTTAACTGACAAGTTTATATTTGTTGTAATTACTGATTTTACATTTATTATACATCTATGTATTATATTGATTAAAAAAAGCTTATTTAGGGGCGCCTGGGTGGCTTAGTCGTTTAGCGTCTGCCTTCGGCTCAGGGCGTGATCCCAGAGTCCTGGGATCGAGCCCCACATCAGGCTCCTTCACTGGAAGCCTGCTTCTTCCTTTCCCACTCCCCCTGCTTGTGTTCCATCTCTCGCTGGCTGTCTCTATCTCTGTCAAATGAATAAATAAAATCTTTAAAAAAAAAAAGGAGAAAATGATTGCAGCCAAACCAATAATTAAATGAAGGGAAAAAAAGAATGGTTATTTTTCCAAATAGTAATGCTTGAAGAAAAGCGGGTTTATTATAGGAGGATGCAAAAATAGCAGGGGATTTGTGGCAATTTAAAAATGGGGAGATTTCTGGGCTTCTTCTAGTTGGTGACCCTGACGCCTTAGTTAGCTTTTTGTTGTTGTTGTCGTCGTCGTCATCGTCGTTGTCAACCTTCCTCTAGTTTTTCAGAGTTGAGTTCACAGGACTCAGGAATTGACCTGACTCCTTGTTAGAGCAGCTAAAACAGATGACTTAAGTGAAAGCCTCTTGCTAGAACCTAGGCAGGTGGGAAGCAAGTAATGAACAGTGGGTGACTTTAAGTTATGGAAACAGAAATTAAGTCTGGATTTGGGCAGCATTTCCCAAGCCGTGGTTCATGAATCCTGGGGTTTTACATATTTAAAAGGCAATAATAACATCTTCTTACAACTTCTATTTATAAAGTCAGTATTTAATTTAAATTATTTTGTAGTATTTATTTAAAAAGAGAATCTCTAGAGCACAGCTGGTGAGCCCACATGGCAGTTAGTAGGTCTTGGCTGTTGATACTCAAACTCTCATCACTCTGCTGGTTTATCATTTAGCTACTCAACTCATGCTAGCCTGGTGGTTTGATCATCATGTAGTTTTAAAAAAATTATTGTGCTAATATATACATACCATAATATTTATCATTTTTAAACACTCCTAAGTGTATAATTCTGTGGCACCAAGAACATTCATGTTGTGTAAACCATTACCACTATATGTACACAAAACTTCTAAAAATCATCCCCAACAAAAACTCTTTCTGTACCCATTAAGCAATAATTTCTTCTTCTTTCCACCATCCTGAGCTCCTGGTAATCTCTATTCTACTTCCTGTCTTTATGAATTTGCCTATTCTAGGTACCTCACATAAGTGAAATCATATAATATTTGTCTTTATGTGTCTGGTTTATTTCCCTAAGTGTAATGTTTTCAAGGTCTGTCCATGTCATAGCATATACCAAAATTGCATGGCTGAATGATATTCCATTTTATACACACACACACACACACACACACACACACACTACATTTTGTTTATTCATCTGTGGATGGACACTTGGGTTCTACCTTTAATGTATTAATTTTTTAAATTCTTTTTTAAGAATTTATTTATTTGACAGAGAGAGACAGCACAGAAGCAGGGGGAGCAGGTGAGGGAGAAGCAGACTCCCCGCTGAGCAAGGGGCCCAATGCTGGGCTCAATCCCAGGACCCCGAGATCATGACCTGAGCCAGAGGCAGACGCTTAACTGACTGAGCCACTCAGGCACCACTAACGTATTAATTTTTGAGTAACAAGTACAAACCTAGCCGTGTAAGGGAAGAGCAGTATTGCCACTATTAGATTAAAACTCCCAGGAATATAAGCTGAACCTCCTTCAGGTTTCCTGAGAACATACAAGGGTCTTTTTGGAAAAGTCCAAAGGCAAGGACCTGAGTGAATCCTGAAAAGTAATAGGACTTAAAAGAATTAGAACATTTCTGGTCTAGTACTGGGCATCCAGAAGAAATGTGGTCCTAGTTGGTATGTGTTCAACATGTGTTATTTCAGTCTCTTAGGAGCAGGTTAAAGCAGAACACTTCTGTGGAGTTAAATGAGTGTCCTTAGCTGATCTCAGCAGCAGAACATGTAGGAGGAAGTAGGAACATCCACACAAACCAAATATAAATAAAAATCTGGGTCATGTTCTCCAGGGCACTCTCTCTCAGATCTCTTAATTGCATTATAAGGCAATTCACTTTGTGCTATTGAACTTTTGGGTTCCTGGAAATTATTACGTATTTTCCATTCCAAGATAATATTTCATAATTTCTGAGTTAAACATTTCTTTATTCTACAGTTCTCTAAGGGATTATAAAATGATTAATTTTTGCTTATAGTCTTGTGTGATGTTGTCTAATTTGAAGCCTTGTAGGTAAGAATTGTAATATAATGCTTATAAAACACTCAGGGTAGTACCTGGCACATAATTATTGCTTATTAAGGGTCAGATAATGATTATTCTGTCCCACCAACTCTTACTTCTTTCACATCTTTTCTTTTTTTCTTCTTTCACAAATTTTAAGTATTTTGGTCTGATCATAGTCTCAGTGTGTTATTGATCACCATTAAAATTTGCAGTAAAATTTTAATAATGAACTTAAAACTGAATATAAAAACTAAATGTTGGTTTCAGTTTAAAATGCTTGTGAAGATCTCAGCATTGAAATCTTCACATAGAATTAGCTCTACTGTTTCCTGTTAATTGTAGTAGTGGTACCTACAGCTTTTCATTACTCTCTTGTAATAAATTTTTATTAATTGAAGGAAAAAGAAGAGGAAATTAGAAGTATTTTAATATTACATGCCAGTAGTGTTGGAGCGAAGAGCTGTGTTTTTCTCCATTATTTCTGTTTAGTACAACTGATAGAGCAGTTAGTCTTGCCATTTATTGCTGTGACTTTTGGCTTGGAAATTAACAGGTAATGGTGTCAGCTGATCTCCAATTATTCCCCAAAACTGTGAGAGGCATGATTCATTTCCTAGAACTCAAGGCACAGTTTGTGATTAACCATCTCTATTATAGAATTACTAATGCTACCATATGCTGCCTTTTATATGCAAAAATCCTATTTTATAGGCCAGGAAATTTTTTTAATTATATCTGTCTTATTTCATTGTATTTATATTCTACTTTCAGAGCACCTAAAAATGCGTTCTGAAAAAAGTAGTGTCAGTGAAATATATCTATTCAATATCATGCACTTTTCAGTACCAAAAAGATTAACTAAATTTCTTTTTTTCCTCTATTTCCAGTGATTTCCTAAATAAAAACCAAGAGCTATTGCAAGATTTATCAGAAGTAAATGATGAAAACACCCAGTTGATGGAAATACTGAATACTCTGTTTTTCTTGCCAATCAGACGACTTCATAATTATGCAAAAGTTTTGCTAAAGCTTGCTACTTGTTTTGAAGTGGTAAGCTCACAAATACCTCATTTGAACTCTTGGGAAGCCAAGGATCATAGTTGTTTGTTTGGATTATGCTACCCCAAGATCTCAGCTCCACTAATTAATATTTATATGTGTCTAATTAAATTTATTTTTCTTCAACACAATGAAGGAAGAAAGTTTGACCATCGGTAAATCTAGTTCTTTTTGCTGTTGATCTAGTTTCTTCTTGGAACCTTATCAAGATTAAGTTTGTATTCATTTTACGGAAACTGTGTCAAAAGTTGAGACCCAGTTAAGCTACTCACTCGATAGTTGTCAAAGTTTATTGAGTGCATACTAGTACAAGTTACACAGAGCTCTTTAAAACCCTGGCTTTCTGGGGCGCCTGGGTGGCACAGCGGTTAAGCGTCTGCCTTCGGCTCAGGGCGTGATCCCGGCGTTATGGGATCCGAGCCCCACATCGGGCTCCTCTGCTATGAGCCTGCTTCTTCCTCTCACTCCCCCTGCTTGTGTTCCCTCTCTCGCTGGCTGTATCTATCTCTGTCGAATAAATAAATAAAATCTTAAAACAAAACAAAACAAAACAAAACCCTGGCTTTCTGTATAATGAGATACCTGTAAGGCAGTGGAGTTACCACCTGACCAGGACTCAGGATAGACTCATGCCAGGTATTTGGGTCACCATAGCATATGCTATGAGAAATCACAATGTTATAGGATTTTCTCAGATGTTAAGTGGTCTACTTTCTATATGAAATTAGTTGGGTGGAGTCCTATAAAATTAGTACCACTGTAGGATATGGGTATATGTTAAAGCTGGTGCTGAGACACTGACCTTTGAAATTGTACTAAAACGTGTAGTTTCATTTTGTTCCCACTCTGAAGGGCTCTAGAGAAACCTTAATGATTCCAGGGTCTCTTATACTTTAGAATCTTTTAAATCATGAAATGTACCTCCTTATTTGGACAGATTAGTCTCCAGAGTGACCCACAAACTGATTTGGGCTTTTTACATTTGATTGTGCTGTGTCCTTATAGATCTCTTCTTTAGTGTGATTTCAATTTTAGCTCAAACTGATGTAGTTTTAGCAATGAGGGTTTGAACTACACAAGTAACCCACTGAGATGCAAATGTCATGTCAATGTGTCCTCAATTAATCAAAGTTCTTCCCCCCCAGACCAGCTTGGAACTGTTCAGAGAGTCCGGTATTGCAGTTTCCAGTCTCAAGGGTCCTAATTCTGTGTGAAAAACCAGACTTTTTAGTTTGACACTTAAGGCCCTTTATAATCTGATACCTTCTTTTGTTTCTAGCCTTATGTACCATCCTGTGTCCTCCATGTTAGTTCAGATCCCTGGACATGTTTTGTATTTCCTTCATGAGACGCTCTACCTCCATCCTCATTATGGGGAAATTTCAAGGCCTGGGTCAGAAGTCATTTTATCATGAAAATGAAGCCCTCTGTAACTATACCACATTCCCTCCTCTTCCCATCTTTTAAGAATTAGTTACTCCTTTCTCTATGCTTTGTTAGTACCGTCTTTCTCCATTATTCTCTTATCATGATCCCCAGGACTGGGGATCAAAATTATCTGTGGAAATTTTTTCAAAACACATGGCCATGTTCCAACACTGCAGTTTGTTATTTAGTAAGTCTCAGGTACAGCTTAGACATCATATACACATGTAATTTCTCTAGATAAAAATAATACCTGATATTTATTAAATGCATTTCATGTGTCAGGTACTAAGCATGTTATATGTGTTCATTTAATCCCCATGTCAACCCTGTAAAGTAGATATTATTATTATCCCCTTTCTACAGATGAAATAATTGAGGCGCAGCTGAGAATTGGTCAGGCTAGAATTTATATCCACGGGCTCCAGAGTCTACTCTTTTAACCACTTTACTATATTGTCTCTTCTGGTAGATAACTTATTAACAAAACCATTGCATTATTCTGGTGTGTTGTATGTTTTTCTATCTTTTCTGCCTTGTTTTAAGCTCCCAGAAGGTAAAGATTGTACCTTATTTTTTTTTATCTGACACTCAGCAGAATATTCTGTACGTAATACATGGCATTAAATGTTTTTTAAACAAATGTAAAATGAGTATGAGTCACTGTAAGAATTACGGAATGTAAAGTAATTACTCATGAATGTGAGGGATCATCCTTTTGTTTTACCTTATGCTCGCTTTCCATCTAGCATAGCAATTATACCCTATCCTGCGTTTGGTTCTCCAAGCTTGGCCCACAAACCCCTGGGGATTCTGGAGACCCTTTTAGAAGCGTCACAAGATCAGATTGTTTTCAGGACAATACTAAGACATTTGCTTTTCCGTGGTGTGTCATTTGCACCAATGGTGCAAAATAAAGATGGGCAAAACTGCTGGCTCCTTAGCATGAATCAAGGCAGTGGCACCAAACTAGTCATTGTGTTCTTTGCTGCCATGCGCTTGCAGTTAAAAAACAAAATAAGTAAAAATATGCCGGTTTCACTTAGAAATACTCTTGATGACACAGCAAAAATTATTTTATTTAACCTCAACCAGTGAGTATACATCTTTTTTTTTTTTTTTAGATAAATTGACTTGTTACATTTTATTATTTTCAGGTATCCAAATAATGATTTGATCGATGTATATGTTGTGAAATGATCATCCACAATAAATCTTGTTAATATCCATTATCACACACAGAAGTATATATCTTTTTAATATTCTGTGTGATGAGATGGGAGTACACAGAGCAGCTCTGCTGCATACTGAAGTATGGAGGTTTTTCAAGAAAAAGCACAAGATTACTATTGTTTGAGTTGAGAGCTGCTTTTTTTTTTTTTAACTTGAACAATTGACAGATAACAATGTTTATTCAGATTTGGGTATCAGGCAGATATTTTCTCAAAAATGAGTAAATGAACCTGTCACTTCAAGGAGAACAACTGACAGTATTTGTGACCAATGATAAAATCTGAACTCTGAAGCAAAAAGTAAAATGTGGGAAACATGTATGTGTCACTGTTGAGTTTGGCAGTTTCCCAGTACTTGACAACTTTTTCTGATGAGATTGGTGATAATATTAACATAGAACTTCTGACGTTGTATAATAAAATCTATCAACATTTGAAAGGCCTGCATAACTCAGAGAACCAGTATTTTTCCAGATGTCTAATCCACATGCTATAAAATCATGCACAGGGTAAAAGAGCTATTCAAAGTGTAAGATAGATCAGTGCATTTAATGTATTAGAATACAAAAAGTTTGGTTAATATAGTTTCAGATTCCACATTTCAGCTACTCTTTAAGAACCTACCACTTAAGACTTTTGGTTTAGTTTCAAAGAATATCCACTTATTTGAAATGGCTATTAAAATAATCCTCCCTTCCCAACTATATATTCTTATAAAGCAAGATTTTCTGCATCTATTTCAACCAACAGATTAAATGCAATAACAGAAATGAAAATCTAGCTGTCATCTTGTCAGCCAGACAATAGATTTGAAAAAATGTAGACCAATGCTACTTTTCTCACTAAGCATTTTGCTGTTTTTGAAAATAGTTATTTTTTATTTAAACTGTTACTGTATTTGAAGTGAGTTCATAAAAATTAAAGGTTATTTTTATTTCTCAACTTTATTTTCTAATATGGTAAATATCAATAGATCTAACCCACGTAAACAAAATAGAGGCATATCCCGAGACCAAAACATTTGAGAACTCCTGCCATGAGTTCTCTGCTGCTTTCCTCACTATATCTGCCAGTGTTTGATTCTTTCTCCTGGAGTTATTCTTCTGTTTCTTATGTACATGTGTATAGTAGAATTTTTTGGAACCAATCTTCTTTCTGCTCATCCCCTTTTAATGTACCATGTCTGTTCTTCATTTGGATTTCTTCCCTAAATTTAATACTGTATATCTACACCACACTGAGGCTACAGATTCTGGACAATTGTTTTATATTCTTTCTCCCCCCCCCCTTAATTATTGGCTTTCAGACATCTCCAGAATACCAGAAACTGCAGGATTCCAGTTCTTGTTATGAGTCTCTTGCTCTCCATCTCGGCAGGAAAAGGAAGGAAGCTGAATACACACTGGGCTTCTGGAAGACCTTTCCCGGGAAAATGACGGTAAACCATGCCAGTTGTCATTGCCCCAGCTAACAGCAGGCATGTCCACGACAACTGCCATAATTTTCCCCATTTCTCATTTGTTCATAATGTTTTAATGAGCCCTTTTCTAAGGGTGGTCAAAGGACCACAACAATAGTCGCTCTAAACCTCAACACCTACCCTCATTTCTAGGAATCCTCTCTGAACACACATCACCTTTTGTTTGTTCCTGTCTTTTTCTTAATTTCCTTTGAGTGCTTTTATTAAATGTTCAGATCCTATCTAACTTCAGGTTTAACACCAAGCTAAGCTATGAGCAACAAATTCTCCTAAACGTGATTTGTGTCTTTTTCATTCCCTCTTTGCATGTTAACGTAGTTGTGACAGTTCTGTTATGTATCTGTTTTCAATTCCAGGATTCCTTGAGGAAGCCAGAGCGTCGGCTGCTCTGTGAGAGTAGTAACCGAGCCCTATCTCTGCAGCATGCTGGGAGGTTTTCTGTGAATTGGTTCATTCTCTTTAACGATGCCCTAGTCCATGCCCAGGTACGCCAGATTCTTAACTTTTACTTAATTAAACCATCAGTTTGTATTAAAAATATTGTGATTTTGCTGAAATTATTGAATAAAAGAGAATGTTTAGCTTGCATCTGCGGTATGGACCAAATTTCAGGGAGCTCTTTTAGTTTCCAGCTTGAAAATGAATATCAGCCATGTGAAGGGGTCCTTGTAGCAGAGATGGACAACCCACTGGGATTAGCTATGTTGTGGGGACTAAAGTGTGGCCGAGATGGTGGCACCCATTGTGGACTTAACCATTTGAAAGGGGTTATATAGAGAGACCCCAGGGCCCACATAAGCTTTCTCAGATGTGTCTCCATGTTCTTTCTTTCAGTTCTCCACACATCATGTTTTCCCTTTGGCCACGCTATGGGCAGAGCCACTTTCTGAAGAAGCTGGTGGTGTGTAAGTATGTCCCTCTTCTCAGACCCTCACCCTAATTCTCTCCCTCTGCTACCTAGGTTGTTTCCTTAGACATGAAAAAAAGCTCAGGAGACCTCCCCATTCTGCATAATGAGGCTCACCTTCCCAGCCTATGGATAGTAAAATGGCCTGTTGTGAAAATCATGGCTGATCATGATAAGTGGTGGAAGGGCTTCTCCATTGCTCATATCCCCATTGTTCAACACAGAGCAAATTGACTCTGTCCTTTCTATCTCCTACTGTGAAAACCAAACCCAGGGCATGTCGGCATTTACATTTAATTGACTTCTGCTCCTCTTGAAATAAACAAGTTGCTTTTAATATTTGAGGAATGATTAATTACAATGACAGGTTGTCGTACCTACTGGTATTTATCCTTGTGAACGTTTTAGGAATGGCTTAAAGATAACTACACCTGAGGAGCAGTTCACTCTCATTTCATCAACACCCCAGGAAAAGGTTAGTCCATTATGATATTTTCTTTTGATCTTTTGAGCTGGCTACTTCTGTCTCTTATGCTAGGAAAGAAAGGATAAAAATCGCCCTTCTTTGACTAATGATCCATAAGTATGTCTGGTAAGTCTTTGTTAAACCAAGACTATAGGTTTTTGTTTTTGTCTTTTGATGTGACGTAATTTGAAGCATAGAGCAGTGAATTCCAAGAGCCAGTCAGCATTACTCAATAAGACAAGCATTAGGAGACAGAAAAATTATTCATAGCAAGTAGAGCTATCAGGATTTAAAACAGTGCTTGATGAGTTGTTGCCTTAAGCTTAATTGACATTTACTTTTTTGTTCCTAGACTAAGTGGCTACGGGCTATAAGCCAAGCTGTGGATCAGGCTTTGAGGGGGACATCTGACCTTCCACCTTATGGAAGTGGCAGCAGTATTCAGAGGCAGGAACCACCCATTTCACGCAGTGCCAAATATACTTTCTATAAGGATCCTCGCCTAAAGGATGCAACCTATGATGGACGCTGGCTTTCAGGGAAGCCTCATGGCAGGTGAAAATGTTTCAGATTTATTCATGGGGTGAAGATGATAGTCTGATTCAATACTGAAAAAGTATCGGTTATCTGAAACATTCCTTGATCTGTGTTGTTTTTTGCTTATGCATTCCAGAGGGGTTTTGAAGTGGCCAGATGGAAAGATGTATTCTGGCATGTTCAGGAATGGCTTGGAAGATGGGTAAGAAGATTGTGTAAAACCCAAGAGTAAACTCAGCGTCAGGCACTGATGACATTATTATGTATTGAGAGTTATTTTCAAAACAAATAGATTTTTGTTTTGTTTTTTAGAAACGCATACAGTGTACTAGGGCTTACAATGTACGTGTGTGATCATAAGAGGGCTGGTAATGTAGGATGCAGCCTGATTTACCTGAAGTGAATCATTTACCTTGGTAGCCTTATGACCTCAAGTGACACAGCCCTTCTCTATGTTAAAGTGGGCCTGTTTTCTGTCCATTTCTCAGTGGTGAAGACTGAGAACCTGGGGTAATATTGATGGTGAACTGTTGCTTTAGTAGTGTCCTTTTACACAAAGGATGTAGACAGATTTTCCTTTCAGTAGTTTTACTTTTTTTCCTCTCAGTAATTTTAAGTCATCTTTAATTTCTGTGATAGCTAACGGAGAAGAAATCTTCTAGATGATACATTATCCTAATGGTACTCAAGTGACATTTTTGCATAAGCTTGTCATGTATTCTAACATTGTAAAAATATTTGCATGATAAACTTATGGCAGTGAAGTATTTTATATCATGTTAGAGAAATTTATTTTACTATATGGAAAAGATTATTATACAAATTGGGTAGATTTTTGTGTGTGTGATGATGTAAATTTTTATAATGTCTCTTAATCTGCTTTTAATGGAATTTTACAATGAAAGGAGACTTCAAATAATCTCATTTACCCTGCCACACATGAATGAGGGAGCTGGGTACCTGCACTTATGCAAGGTGATGTGGCTAATTAGTAGCAGAGAGGCTTAGGACCTAAGTTTTCTGTTTTTCACTGGAGTTGGGGTAAAACATGTAATCTCTGTGTAGTGGGATTGAGGCCCACTCCTCTAAGACTTGCCTGATTGTTTAGGTAATAGATACATTTTAAACCAAAACCCCATTTACCCTTTTCCCCCATAGGTAATTCTTTTTCCTGTTCTCCTTGTTAAAATGTTTACACGTGCATATATAGAAAAGGTGAACATGTCCTAAATGCATCTTCTGATGTTTTTTATTCTCCTTGGTAGATATGGAGAATACAGAATCCCAAACAAAGCACTGAACAAAGAAGACCATTATGTGGGCCATTGGAAAGAAGGAAAAATGTGTGGTCAAGGAGTCTATAGGTAATAACATTGAAAAGGTTTTGGGCTGGTGTTGCTTTTTCAAACAATCACATAGACTTAAATGTTTGTATAGCCAAAATTTCCAAGGAGTAAGTAAATTTTATTTATTCTTTTTATGACTGAAACCGTTTAAAAAGTCTTCTTATAAAGATAACTTCTTATCTATCACAAGGTGAAAATATTAGGTTATTTAGTTTTCAGCAAAACTGTACAAACCTTAGAAACCATAACTTTCTCATAGAATCTGCTAAATGTCTTTCTTATAAATCTATCTTTATTAAATAACTCTAATATGGACAAAACCTATCATTCTTTTAGAGATTACTCATTATTTCATTTTCCCATAAGGGATTAATCACATTTTTCCCCTTATTAACACAGAATACCATCCATGATGTCTTTAATTTCTAAGCTTCATTCATTCAAATATGAAAAATTTTGATTGGTGAAAAATAATCATATAAATAAATAATTATAGCCACCAGTGGGACATGAGTATAATTTTGAATTTCCTAAACTTTGTAAAAATGAGCATCAGAATTCAATGTGTTCGTGATCTGCATCAATTCTTTGTAACCACAGTTATGCCTCTGGTGAAGTGTTTGAAGGCTGTTTTCAAGATAACGTGCGTCATGGTCATGGTCTCCTGCGAAGTGGAAAATTGACTTCCTCTTCTCCCAGCATGTTCATTGGCCAATGGGTAATGGATAAGAAAGCAGGATATGGTGTCTTTGATGATATCACTAGGTACAGTATTCTGCTTCTAATCTCAAAGTTGAGTGTGAGAGGATAACGTTCCTATACTTCTTCAGTAACAGCGATGCTTTTATTAAGGTTGAGCATCTTAATTGGACGGTATTGAGACATTTTTTAATAAGAAGACACAGTTGTCAGGCATCATTTTTTCCATTTGTTTATGAACCAAGTAATAGGTTACTTCTTTACAAGATCAGGATCTTTCAGAATTAACCTAGGTGCCATTTTCCTTAAAGCTCCACATGTACAAAGCTTTTAGTATTTTAGAGATTACCAAATCTTTAACTATTATAAAAAGAAAAACCTCTAAAACAATCTGTAGATAATAGGAATAAAAGGTCAGAGGGAACCAATGGAAATTCCCTTTGGGGGTCATAGGATGGCATCTGAACACCTTTCTGCTTAGGTCTTTTTTAGGTCAGGGACTTGTTACCATGCCAGCAACCCAGGAATCAAGCTTAAATTCAATTAACTAAACCTTGGGGAGGAATGCATTTCTTTTGCCTCCGTATTTGATTTAGCCTGATTTGCTTTTGGACTTAATACATACTTTTTTCCCCTTCATGTTATTTTTATAATGTGGCATTTTAAAATTTAGATGTTATTACTATATGATTTTTTTAACAAGCAGTTTATATTTACCTTGTTTTTTTAGTGGAGATTAGTAAGATTTCTCTGAGTTTGAGTTTGTGAAGAATGAGACTTCTTATATAATAAACCTCATTTCTTTTTTTAAAGTTTTAATAAGTTTTGGAGTAAGAAAAAGGTATGCATAGATTTGAGTCTACATACTACATTTTGAATGAAATTATTTAGAGTTGAATTCTTGACATTCCTTTTTTCTATTATCAAGGACATACATGGAATATATACAGACCTATGTCAGGTAGACTATATTAAATTCCTGAGAGAACGTTACTCTGAGTAAGATGTCTTTTGCTACCACATTGTCCCATGTTTGAGGAGACACAGAGTTAACCACCCGAACTAGAAAAATGGAACAGATACATAGGAGTGACGATACTTGGAATATTCCATATTGTAATTGTTTTTTTCCATCTCATCCTTATCAGTTTTTCATTTCTATTTCTATACAGGGGGGAAAAGTATATGGGAACGTGGCAAGATGACGTATGTCAAGGGAATGGTGTGGTAGTTACGCAGTTTGGATTATACTATGAAGGCAACTTTCACCTTAATAAAATGATGGTGAGTAGAATATTTTGCATATAGTTGCTATTGACTTCTTTAAACTCCCGTGTCCTTAACTTTTAAATCATCATTTTATCAATATTCTACCTTTTAAGTACTATTTTTCTTGTCTTTTAAGATTATATAAGGCTTTGGGGGATATGGCTGTGTGAACTCTTAAGTTACTTTGCATTTTATCTGCTGTGATTTTTGTTTTGTTTCTTCACATAGGGAAATGGGGTTTTACTTTCCGAAGATGATACTATATATGAAGGAGAATTTTCAGATGACTGGACTCTTAGTGGAAAGGTTGGAAACTAACTTTCTTCTGCCTCTAATACAATCTTCTAATTTTTTCTTGACCTTTAAGAAAATCTACCTTACCATAAAATTCACCTGTTTTAAGAGTACATTTCAATGACTTTTAGTAGATATATAGTTGTACACCCATCACCACAATCCAATTTTAGAGCCTTTCACATCATCCACAAAGATTTCTGTCACCATCTCCTGCTCATTTGCAGTCACTCCCTGTTTCCCCAGTCCCAGTCCCAGATAACATGTAGTGGACTTTTTAACTCTGTAGATTTGCCTTTTTAGGCCCGTCCCTATAAATGGAATCAGACAGTATGTGGGCTCTTTTCTGTGGCTTCCTACACTTAGAATAATGTTTTTGAGATTTTTCCCATATTGTGGCCTGCATAGCAGTTCATTCCTTTTTATTGCTGAGTAATATTCTAAAACCTTTATCAGTTGATGGGCGTGGGATTATTTCTCACTTCAGACTATTATGAATAATACTACTATAAACTTTTGAGTAAAACTTCTTGTGTGAACATATGTTTTTATTTCTCTTGGGGAAGAATTTAGAAATGCAATTACTGGGTTGTATGGTAAATTGATATTTAACATATCAAGAAACTGCCAATTATTTGCCAGTGGCTGCATCATTTTACATTCTCATCATCAGTGTATGAGGAATCTAATTGCTCCACATATTTGCCAGTATTTTTTATTTTGTTTTTTTCTTTTTGCAGTTCTAGTAGGTGTGAAATGATATTTCATGGTTTTAATTTACATTTTCCTAGTGACTGATAATGTAGAGCATGTTTTCGTGTTCTTATTAGTGATTCCTATATCTTCTTTGGTGAAACACCTCTTCCAAGTATTTTGACATTTTAAGAATTTGCTTGTTTTTGTAGTCTCATTGAATTGTAAGAGTTCTTTATATATTTTGGGTATAACTCCTATAAAAGATATAGGATTCACAAATACTTTCTTGCAGTCTGTGGATTCTCTTTTTATTTTCTTATTAGTGCCTTTTGAAGCACAAAAGTTTTTAATGAAGTCCAGTATATCAGAAACATCTTTATGAATCACACTTTGGGTGTCATATCTAAAAAATCTTTGCCTAACTCAAGGTTATTAAGATTTTCTTCTTGGGGTGCCTGAGTGCCTCAGTTGGGTATGTGTCCAGCTCTTCATTTTGGCTCAGGTCACGGTCCTCAAGGCCATGGGATTGAGCCCTGTGTTGGGCTCCACACGCTCAATGCAGAGTCTGCTCGAGATTCTCTCTCCCTTTCCCTCCCTTCTGCCCCTCCCTCTGCTTGCATGCAAAAAAAAAAAAAAAAGGTTTTCTTCTAACAGTTTCATAGTTTTAGCTCTTATATTTAGATCTGTAACTCATTTTGAGGTACTTTTGTGTATGGTCTGGGTTAAATATCTAAAGTGATCTTTTTGCATGTGGGTATCCAATTGCCTCAGCAGCTTTTTCCATTGAATTTTCTTGACACCTTTCTTGAAATTAATTCACCATGAAATGTGTGAGGTTTTTTTTTTTGACTCTTGAATTGTATTGCAGTGATCTACTTGTCTCTCATTGTGCCAGTACCACACTGTCTTGATTACTATAGATTTCTAGTAAGTTATGAAATCAGGAAGTGTAAGTCTTCCAATTTTGTTATTTTTAAAAATGTTTTGGCTATTCTGGATCTTTAGCCTTTCCATATAAATTATAGGACTGGCTTGTTAATATTTGGAATAAAGCCTACTGGGATTTTGATAGGGATTGTGTTGAGTCTGTAGATCAATTTCAGAAGAATTGCCATTTTTAATAATACTGAATCTTCCAATCCATTAATGTGGAACATCTTTTCATTTATTTAGATCTTTAGTTTCTGCGAGCAACATTTTGTAGTTTTCAGTGTGTATCTCTTGCATTGGTTTGGTTAAATTTGTTCCTAAGTATTCTTTTTCTAATGTTGTTGTAAAGAGAATTGTTTTTTTTTTTTCTTTTTAACTTTATTTTTGGATTGTTCATTGCTATTATAGAAAAATACAATTGATTTATGTATTTTTTTTTGTATCCTGAAACTTTGCTGAACTTGTTTATTCTTTTTTTTTTTTTTTTTTAAAGATTTTTATTTATTTATTTGACAGAGATAGAGACAGCCAGCGAGAGAGGGAACACAAGCAGGGGGAGTGGGAGAGGAAGCAGCAGGCTCATAGCAGAGGAGCCTGATGTGGGGCTCAATCCCATAACGCTGGGATCACGCCCTGAGCCGAAGGCAGACGCCCAACCGCTATGCCACCCAGGCGCCCCTGAACTTGTTTATTCTACTAGGGTTTGGTGTGAAGTGTGTGTGTATATTTCTTAGGAATTCTTTTATACAGGATCAAGTTACCTTCAAATAAAGACACTTTTTCTTTTGCAATATGGAGGGTTTTTTGTTTTTTGGTTTTTTTGTCTGATTACCTTGGCTATATTCTCCAGTAAAATGTTGAATAGAAGTGGTAAGAGTGGATATCCTTGCCTTGTTCCCTATTTTAGAGGAAAAGCATTAAATCTTTCACCATTAAGTATGATGTTAGCTAAAGGTTTTTCATGGATTAATCAGATCGAGATAGTTTTATTCCTAGTTTGTTGAGATTTTTTGTCACGAATACATCTTGGCTTTTGTCAAATAGTTTTTTCTGTGTCTGTTGAGATGATCATGTGGTGTTTGTCCTTTATTAATATGGTGTATTATGTTCATTGCTTTTCTGGGATAAATCATAGTTGGTGTATAATACTTTTATAGTTTGCTGGGTTTAATGCTGATATTTTGTTGAAGATTTTTGTATTTATGAGAGATAATGGTCTGTAGTTTTCTCATGATGTCTTTGTCTATCTTTGGTAAAACCGGCCCCATAGAATGAAATGGGAAAGGTTCCCTTCTCCTCTGTTTTCTGAAAGAGCTTGTAAAGTCTTGGTATTATTTCTTCTTCAGATGTTTTGGAGACTTCACCAGTGAAATCATCTGGGCCTGAGCATTATTTTGTGAGAATATTTTTATTTTTTAATTCAGTTTCCTTCTATTCAGATTTTCCATTTCTTCTCGAGTCAGTTTGGTAATTTGGTTCTTTCTAGGAATTTTTCTGTTGTATCAAAGTTATCAGATTTGTTGGCATAAAGTTCTCTTAGTATTCTCTTGGCCTTTTTAATTTCTGTAAGATTGCTGTAATATTCTATTTCATTCTTGATTTTGTGACTTTATGGCTTTTTTAATTAATCTAGTTGAATGGCAATTTTGTGTATCTTTTCAAAGAAGCAAATTTTGGTTTCATTTTTCTCTTTTTTAAAATCTCATTGCTCTAATGTTACCTTCTTCCTTCTTGTTTGGATGTATTTATTTTTATTATTTTTTTTTAAGATTTTATTTATTTGAGAGAGAGGGAGAGGGAGAGAGAGTACAAGGGGTAGGGGGAGAGTCAGGGCGAGGGAGAAGCAGACTCCCTGCTGAGCAAGGAGCCTGGTGCAGGGCTTTATCCCAGGACCCTGGGATCATGACCTGAGCCAAAGGCAGATGCTTAACCAACTGAGCCACCCAGGCGCCCAAGGTGGAATTTTAGATTACTAATTTGAGGGCTTTCCTATTTTCTAAACAGACATTTATAGCTATAAATTTGTCTCTAGGCACCAGATTCAATAAATTTGGAAAGTTTTATGTTCATTTCATTCAGCTCTAAATATTTTAAATGTTTTTTTTTTCAGTAACTTTTTTTCTTCTACCCATGGATTATTTTCATACAATCTTTTTACACATGCATGTACACATACTTTTTTTTTTTTAAGAGAATTGGGGACTGATAAAGATTTAAAAAGGGAAAACATTAACTGGTGTTTTATTTTTCTTTTGATTTTTAATTGGAAATAATTCTAAATTTGACATTTTCTTTAACTTTACCTAGGGAACACTGACTATGCCAAATGGAGATTACATTGAAGGTTATTTTAGTGGAGAATGGGGATCTGGGATAAAAATCACTGNAAGAGAATTGGGGACTGATAAAGATTTAAAAAGGGAAAACATTAACTGGTGCTTTATTTTTCTTTTGATTTTTAATTGGAAATAATTCTAAATTTGACATTTTCTTTAACTTTACCTAGGGAACACTGACTATGCCAAATGGAGATTACATTGAAGGTTATTTTAGTGGAGAATGGGGATCTGGGATAAAAATCACTGGAACCTACTTCAAGCCTAGTTTGTATGAGAGTGACAAAGACAGACCCAAAGTTTTGTGAGTAACTAGTGTTAATTGTGGATTAATTATTAAGCGTTTTGAGTTGTTTTGCTTTTATCAAAGATGGTTAATACTTTAATTACAGAACAAGTTTTTTTTAACACAGAACAAATTTTTGAAGTCATTTTTTAAGATTTTATTTATTTATTTGACAGAGATAGAGACAGCCAGCAAGAGAGGGAACACAAGCAGGGGGAGTGGGAGAGGAAGAAGCAGGCTCACAGCAGAGGAGCCTGACGTGGGACTCGATCCCGTAACGCCGGGATCACGCCCTGAGCCGAAGGCAGACGCTTAACCGCTGTGCCACCCAGGCGCCCCTGAAGTCATTTTTTAACAAAGTGTAACTTCCTTGTATTGCCAACTGCTGCTGTTATACATAATCTATAGTCTTGGTTTAGATTATAGCCTTAGAGCATAGATTTTTAAAATAAAAGTTCTGTGTGGGGTATTAATTTTACTATTAATGGTGCAGATATCCAAATTGATTTAAAGAGAACATTCTTAAATGGAATCCCTACACAACTTGATTTTGAAAAGTAAAGGCCAAACCTATATATACTCTGCATATGTGGGAAAGAAAACAAAATCTGTATCTCTAAGTGTATTATGTTCTTCCTCCATGTTTTTGGCACATATCTATTTTCCTTTATTGATTCCAGCATTAACTTTGTTTCTGTATTTTGGTAGCTTCTCCAATTCTTTGTTCTGATGGACACTTGATATATTTTTAGAACCCAGTATTATATAATGCATTTTACAATTCTCATTATGAGATGTGCAAAGTGCAGGAAGTCCTTACTTTAACAGAAATCAATTTTACAAAATCAATTATGTGGAAATGTAGAAAGCAAAGGAGTCGTTTCTGATGTGCTTCATACTTAACCGTTTATACACTTTAGTATCTGATAGACGCTAAGTAGCTAAAAATCATTTCTTTAAAATTTTCATTCAGTGTTTATAAAATAGAACCACTGCCAGTCTGGGCAGTTTTGTTACAGAAGCATTCCCAGTTGTATATTAGAAAGTTTCTGTTCTTCAGGATTTTTGCACAAAAAAAGTGATTAATAAAAGCTTGCTGTGGCTTTATTAGCAGGAAGCTGGGAAACCTGGCAGTGTCAGCTGATGAAAAGTGGAAAGCAGTATTTGATGAATGTTGGCATCAACTGGGCTGTGAGAACCCAGGCCAAGGGGAAGTTTGGAAAGCATGGGACAATATTGCTGTGGCCCTGACCACCAATCGGCGCCAACACAGAGACAGGTGAGTGAATGCCTGTGCAGCATAGGGCAGAGTGTTATAGGAAGTTGAAACTTAACAAGTAGTCAAGGCTTGCCATATTGAACTTGAAAATATAATTTTAAAGTCAATGATGTACTTCTCTTTCTGAGTAATATGGACAAAATACACCTCCCTTTATCTTCTACTGAACTCAACTATAAAACCCAGGCAGAATACATGGGCAGCTGTTCCGTAAAGAAGATATCAGCTAATGTATTGAGGAAGAACACCTGAATTCAAAGTACCATTGAACCAGTTATGAGTTTCTTTTGTTTTTGTTTTTAGTTGTGAGTTTTTTAACGTCAATATCCCTCAGCCTGAGCTCAGTGTAACCCAAAACCTTGAAGTAAGTACTGTGGGTATATAGAAAGAGCTTCAGAAATAACCCTCTTCTTCTGGCTCAAGATGCAAAAAAGAGACTCTTAAAGCTCAGATATTGTGGGGGAGATACACTGTGTTCTTTCTCTGTTTTTCCTTCATTTTCGCAGGCTTCAGCCTCCACGTACTTCTGTGGCAGGGGTGGCAATGGCATTTGCTAGAGCAGCCAGGAACAGGAAAAACTCTTGTAGGAGTAGAAACTTCTTCCTCTTTTGGTGGATCCTCAGGTCTAGTAGTCATGGCCAAATCCCATTGCTTTTTTGGCCTCTGTCTTTATCCTCCCACTGCTTGGCCCTAGATGTGGCGTGTTCACAGGAGTGGGCTGTTTCTGGCCTGAGGATCTAATAGAAGACCCAGAAAATGCAGGTGAGGTAATGGAGAGAGAAGAGCTCTAGAAAGTGACCCTGTAAGGTTGTTTATGAACTCCTGGGCTCACCCTAGACCTGCACTTGGGTGGATTTGGTCCTAATTCACATACCAAATACTTTGAGAACTGAGCTAATAGGTAGACTTCCACCCAGGTCCCAGACTGACCACTGAGTGGTATGCTCACAGACAGACCTAAATAGGACTGCAAAAGCTTTGAGAAGTGAACTGACACTGAAACCACTGCCCACAGAAGGCTGAAACAAAACTATCAGCTGTTTCAGATGTTTCCAAGATCAACTGCATGTTCAGTGATCCACTAGAGGGACTCACAAGACTGGGCGTCATCTAGGTAAGAGTTACTATACAACACAGTGAGGATCTATAGTCAGATCATAAGAGAAGACCCCAGGCAGAGTCTGGAGGATTTCATGGGCAAGTTTCCCATGCTCTCTCCCTTCTGTGAGGGGTCCCACAGAACACACTATCCCCCCAGCAGTAAAATGCAGCCGTTCTGCCCGGGGAAGCCCATTAGGGACTCAGTGCCTATGGTTTTTATTGGGGGCTAGTCACATAAACACTCTGTGCTTAGCAACTATCAGGATTCCACAGTCCTAGAAGGAAAACAGATAGTCACCATAAATCACACTGTTAGCCTAGTTGCGGACAGCAAAATACCCTTATTAGCTAGGGAATATTTCATGTCAGTATAGGGGACTTTTAAGAAGCCGACTTTAGAAGCCGATCCTTCTGAAGATAATAGTTTCAAGCCTACTATATTTATCAACATTCTTTTTAAAAATTTTTATTTAAATTTAATTAACATAGTGTATCATTAGTTTCAGAGGTAGAGTTCAGAGATTGAGAGTTGCATATAACACCCAGTGCTCATTATATCATGTGCCCTCCTTAATGCCCATCACCCAGTTATCCCATCCCCCAAGCAACCTCCCCTCCAGCAATCCTCAGTTTGTTCCCTGTAGTTAGGAGTCTCTTATGGTTTGTCTCCCTCTCTGATTTCATCTTATTTTTCCCTCCCTTCCTCTACCCTGTCAATGTTCTTCATAGGACAAAAACAAGACCCAAAGTGTCATAACATAATACTCAGAAATGTCCAGAATATAAACAAAATTACTTGGTAATCAAAGAACCACCATCTCATTTTGGGAAAGACAATCCATATATACCAATGGCTTCCCAACATACATTTTGAAATTATGACTAGAACTTTAAAGGAGCTATTATAAAAATGCTCAAATGAGCAATCACAAACACCCTTGAAACAACTATTAAAATTGAAAGTATCAGCAAAGAAAAAGAAGATATAAAGAAGAACCAAATCAAAATTTTAGAATTAAGAAATCTAATAACCAAATAAAATCACTGAGTGAACTCAGTAGCAGAATAGAGATGACAGCAGAAGAGTCAGTGACCATGAGAATAGGTTAATAGAAATTATCCAAACTGAACGATAGAGAGAAAATACATGGGGGAAAAAAGAAGGAGCAGAGCTCTAAGGACCGAGAGTCTAATATTTGTGTCCTTGGAATCCCAGAAGGAGAGGAGAAAAAATATGGGGATGAAAAATATTTGAAGAAATAATGGTTGAAATTTTTCCAAATTTGGTGAAAGACAAATGTGCAGATTCAAGAAGCTGAGCAAACTGCATCCTGAAAAAACAATATCTGAACAGACACCTCATAATCAAATTGAAAGACAAAATCAGGAAAGCAACTAGAGAAAAAAGAGGCATTACCTAGAGAGAAACTGCCAGTTAAGTCCTTGCATATGTGTCATCAGCACCCTCTGGAGACTGAAAGCAAGTGGCACCACAGTTTTGAAGTACTGAAAGAAAAGTTACAGATGTACCACTTCATTTCTTTTTTTCTTTTTTTTCTTTTTTCTTTTTTTTTAAGATTTTATTTATTTATTTGACAGAGACAGCCAGCGAGAGAGGGAACACAAGCAGGGAGTGGGAGAGGAAGAAGCAGGCTCCCAGCGGAGGAGTCTGATGTGGGGCTCGATCCCAGAACGCCGGGATCATGCCCTGAGCCGAAGGCAGATGCTTAATGACTGTGCCACCCAGGCGCCCCTCTTTTTTTCTTTTTCTTATTTTCTCCCTTGTTCTCCTTTTCTCCTGCCTTTTTTTTGTTTTCCCTCTGTCTACTTTTCTGCATATTTCCTTATTCTTTAACTTGGCCAGTAACTCCCAGAAGCATTGCTTGGCATTTGGACCCAAAGAACTTGATAATCCCTGCTGTATAGAAAGAGTTTGGGTCCCCCCCCCCATGTTTGGGATAAACAGGAACGGATTACAGTGTTTCATTCAGAAAGTTCATGATTTTTACCTTAAATTCTTTCTATTAGAAGAAATGGGAACTCCTAGGATTGATGAAAGCTGTGGACTTTCTCGTGTGTGATGCAGATGGTCAGCCTTCACTGTTAGAGCCTGTTAGTTTAAACATTGAGACTTTGGTCCTCTAGTTGACCTTGGTTAGCTGTTGTTGGGTGTTTCCAAAGAATGAGAGTGAATAAACTTTTATATAATAAAACATGTTGCAACCGCAGAGGTCTTGTTTATCTAAAATAGTATGATAATGATTGTTTACTATTTCTAATTGTTTGTAATCTAGTAATAGAATGCCATTACCAAAAATGTCTGTTGATTACTAAGTATTTATTTTATCATGGCCTCTTCATCCAAAGCTTCCCTTTACCCATTATGTGCTTATCTTACCACCAGTTGTAGCATCCTCATTATCTCCTTACTTGAGCTCATTTCCCTTCTTCCTCTGCCTTTTCATGTGTTTCCATTTTTCCTCACTGCTTCCACTCTCTTTAATTCCTTTTTTCTCTCGTCACTAACAAGTCTGTCACCAGTTTTCTCTTCAGTCTAACATTATAGTATCTCCTAACACCATGGTTGATATTGAAGCAAAATCTTCATTAATTAATTGTAGTTGATATGAAGTAACATTAAATGACATTGGAATGACTGTTAGAAAAATCTAATAGCAGGTTAGTTACCCATTATGAGCTCATTTGGGCCAAACACCGTGCTGGGTACTCCATTTCATCCTTACTTGGTGACAGTGTTTCATGTGCACATTGCAGTTATCTTGCTTTCTTGATATGAAATATACAGTGGGCTTTCTTTTGTCTTTTTACAGTCCAGAGACATTAAGTCGTTCGCAGACTCAGACACTAGAGAGTTTGGAATTCATTCCTCAGCATGTTGGTGCCTTCTCTGTGGAGAAATATGATGATATCAAGAAATATTTAATAAAGGTAGATCAAAATTACAGTGGTCTTGTGAACTAATGATGCAGCTACTACAGTGTGTCATTCAAACCTGCTCACAGCTTATTGGTACCTTAATCCTATCTTTGCTTTCCAGGTATTTCTTTTGTTAATTCTCTGACTACTAAAAGCGTATTTCCACAGGAATATTGCCCTATCATGATGATAGAACTTTTTTAAGTTTTGTAAAGTGCTCAGGAAAGTTCTTGAGAACAGGGGTAAAAGTTTAAAATGGCTTTTTGTTAGCAACAATAGCAGACTAGAGATTGTATAAATCATGCTGCCCTCACCCCATGATGATGCTCTTTGCTTCCTTCTCAAACCCTGTAAGATTAGCTACAATTTAAAGTATGACATACATTGATATGGGGTTGCAGGAAGCAGTATTAAGAGAAATCAAGGGAACTGAAGAGTGACTGTATTAGAGCATTCAACTCATTATTTAGTTTGCTCAAAGGTAACCTCTCCTATTTTTTTGTGACGTTTATAGCTTAATTATATTTATCAGTATATCCAAAGCTATTTTCCCAAGATGCTAAAAGGATTCTTTGAGTAAGATTAGGAACTCCTACTCCATATAATTTGGGTAGACTCAACACTTTCAGAAAAGTTTAAGTATTTGAATTTTCATGATCCAAAAGTTTACTCCTGCCGGTTTGAAAATTATTTATCATTTATGAAATTGTTTTATTTTTTATTTGTTGATTGTTTCTCCTGTTAGTCAGTGACTGACTTCAATGATCCTCTTCCTGTTCAGGCCTGTGACACTCCTCTGCACCCCTTGGGCAGGCTTGTGGAGACACTGGTTGCAGTTTATAGAATGACATACGTGGGTGTGGGAGCCAATCGCCGGTTATTGCAGGAGGCTGTGAAGGAGATTAAGTCTTACCTTAAGCGAATTTTCCAGCTGGTGAGGTAAGAGATCTTTCTCATTGAAGTCTGCAAGCTGTGGAATATTGCTTTATACTAATGCTTGGGTGTCTTCCTCCTGAGTCTAGAGATTACAACTTTGTGAAGAATCATTAAGGTTCCTCTTCCTTGATGAAATTATTCATCAAGAAAATGATTTTTGTGCCACAGATTCTTAAATAGATTAAATAACAAAAAACATGTTTTTACTTTATGCATAATAAACACAGCAAAGAAAACCATCAGCAAAACAAAAAGGCAACCTACTGAGTGGGAGAAGGTATTGGCAAATGATATATCTGATAGCGATTTGGTTAATAATCCAAAATATATAAAGAACTTACATAGTCAACACACAAAAACCCACTAATAATCTGATTTAAAATAGATGGAGGACCAGAATAGACAGTTTCCCAAAGAAGAGATACAGATGACTGTTAGGTACCTGAAAGAATCCTTAACATCACTAATCATCAGGAAGTGTGTGTATTCTCATAGGCTTCCATTCTAGCGGCACAGACTAAATAAAATACATAGTGTGTCAGGTGATGGTAAATGTGACAAAGAATGGGGCTGGAGGTAAGAGGCTGCTATTTTAAACAGAAGGTCCAGAAGGCCTGACTAATAAGGTAATATCTGAGCAGAGACTTTGAAAGAGATGAGAAAGCAAGCAAGTGGAACATCTTTGGAAAGAGTTTTAGGTAGGAAATTTGAAACTTGTGAAATTCAAGATCTTTTACTAGGGTTAAGCCAACAAGTAAATACTATAATGAGGTCATTATACAAAAATTTATGAATTTGTCCCAGAAAACTTCCTATATTATTAGCTTCAAAATAGATGCGTTTGGAAATGTCTTCCGTTTCTAAGGGGCAGTGTTACCCACTAAAGACCACTGACTGGGAGTGTTTTCATCTCTGACATTAGTTAGATGAGCATAATAAAGATAAGTTTTCTGACCTTTTTTAGTTTTCCCAACTATAAAATTAGGGGCAGAGGCAGGGGCAAGGTATAAGTCTACAAAAATAGAGAAGATTGCAAACTCCCTTTAAAGAGTCAAGGTTTGGGGTACCTGGGTGATTCAGTTGGTTAAGCGACTGCCTTCCGCTCAGGTCATGATCCCGGGATCCTGGGATTGAGTCCCACATCGGGCTCCCCCTGCTCTACAGGGAGCCTGCTTCTCCCTCTCCCTCTGCCTGCCATTCCAACCCTGCTTGTGCTCTCTCTCTCTGTCAAATAAATAAAAATCTTTAAAAAAATAAAAAATAAAAAAAATAGTCAAGGTTTATGTCTAAAAGAGGACAATGAATTTGTTTACAGTAGAGTCCACCATTTGCATATAAGAGGTCAGAGATAAAATCTAGGGCAAATTCAAAACCTAGGGGAAAAAATCCTCAGTAACTTAGCAGCTTGATCATTTGGAAAAATTTTTTAGCAACTTGAATTTTTGTTTTAAAGATTTTATTTGAGAGAGAGTGAGAGCGGGGAGAGTGGCAGTGGGGGAGGGAGAGGGACAAGCAGACACCACACTCAGACCGGAGCCCGAAATGGGGCTCCATCTCACGAGCCTGAGATCATGACTGGAGTCTAACCAAGAGTCAGCCACTTAACCAACTGAGCTACCCAGGTACCCCAGCAACTTGAATTAAAAAAAAAAAATTAAAAATTTTACATTAATTAGATTTTCATTTTTTCTTAATGTTGAATATTTAAGTAGTTTCCAACTAATATTTGTTTATGCTGTGAGAATAATGGTCTCTGCTTGAAGAGTCAATACAAATTGACCTCAGATGAGATTGGTAAGAAAGACGTTTTATATAGATAAGAATTTCTCACTCTTTAATAGCCAGACTGGGGAAAAAAAAAAAGCATATGAAAATTTTTTTTAGTGGTATTATTCATTAGCTCCACTTTTAATTTATCCTGTACTTACAAAGCATCAGTTAAGAATCTTAGGGAACTAAAATATTTAATTGATAAAAGTTTGATTTCATAGGGCCTTAAACAGATGAAAAAATAGAAATGCATTTTACTCTTTTTAAGCATTCTAGAGGTATAAAAAATTGTTTAATTGTATTTTCTCTTATTCCTTAGGTTTTTATTTCCTGAGCTTCCTGAAGAGGGCAGCACAATTCCTCTCTCTGCTCCTCTGCCAACAGAAAGGAAATCCTTTTGCACTGGGAAGTCAGATTCCAGATCGGAATCTCCAGAGCCAGGGTAAATGGAGTTGGGTAGAGATAGTGAAGAAAGAGGTGGGTGGTCCTATCCAAAGAATCCCAAGGAAAAGTTTTCTCTAGATCTCAGTTTCCTTATTTTTAAGATAAAGTGTTTGGTGTGGTGATCTGAGGTCCCTTTTAGGTTGTATTAAGTTGCATTAGCCAAACCCCATGGAAGTGCAGTCACCAATGACTGGGTGCAAAGGCTGCTGAGCAAAGTAACATCATGCTGATCTAGAATAACCACAGAAAATCATTTTCAATAATGGAAACCAACTAGGTTTTCAGTTAGATTTTGAGTTAATGAAAAGTTTTCACAGTCCAAGATAAAACTCTGGGGCCATAGGTAAGTTTCTCATGTTAGCTCCAAATATAAAAGTAGAATAATGCTATAACTGCTTCTTTTCTTTTTCTTTTTCTTTTTTTTTTTTTCTAAGAGAGAGAGTGTAGGGGGAGTAGGGGGAGAGAGAGAATCTTAAGCTGACTCCCTGCTGAGCACAGAGCCTGACTCGGGGCTGAATTTCACCACCCTGAAATCTTGACCTGAGCTGAAATCAAGTCGGACCCTTAACCGACTGAGTCACCCAGGTGCCCCTGTTATAACTGTTTCTTCGCTCAAAATGTCCCGTCTTTACTTTCAGCTCTAGAAACTGAAGCTCTTTGATTCTGTATTCAATTTTAATATGAATGCTTCTCCAATATTTTGTAGTTATGTGGTAACAAGTTCTGGATTACTGCTTCCTGTCCTACTACCTCGGCTCTACCCACCACTGTTCATGCTCTATGCCCTGGATAATGATCGTGAGGAAGACATTTACTGGGAATGTGTTCTACGACTAAATAAGCAGGCAGATATTGCTCTTTTGGGCTTCCTTGGGGTACAGAGGTAAGTACAGTAGTTATGAGTAGAATAAAATGGTTTTAATTTAAAATGCAAACAGTATTATCAAGGATTTGGTACTTCAATATCTAATGGAATATATGTTTTGCAGTTTATTCGCTTATTTATGTATGTTATTCGGCAAAATAGTGATATTTAATCTTTATTTTTGAGAATTTTTGGAATGGAGTGTAAAACTTGGTTATTCTTCTGAAGGTGTGTTTTATTTTTGTGTGTGTATATAAAAGTCTGTGTGTGTGTGTATATAAATTTTAGCTATCCTGTACTATTTTGCAGTTCCTTAAAATACGTATGTTTACAGTTTCAGAAAAAATTATATTTAGTCTTTGGCATTCTTCCTTTTCTTCTTCTCTTTCTTTCCTCCCCATCCCCAATTTCTAATTTAAAAGTTTTAGAAGTGCTCTTTGATGTAGAGCATTGTTTCTCGTTATTCCAACAGAACACATAATGCTTTCTTCTGGTGCTGTGATAAAGCTGATCACCCTAACACCCAGTAATTATATATGTGTGATCAAAAAGGACCAAGCCTTAATCAGAAACTAAATTTTTTCAGTAGGATAATTTGACAGTAAAAATACAATAAAATGAGTGAAGGAAGGATTTTGGCTAATACTTGGTAATATCTGTAATGTATGGGGGAATTGTAGTATACATTGACAAATCCCTTAAGAGCATGATAGAAACTCTTAAATTACATCTGGAATGTTTACTGAAACTTTATCTGTGGAACAGTTATTTTAAATGGGGACAGGGAAGGCAATATAGCCATCAACTGTTTTTATGGGGATTAATCTATCATAAGTAACAACATATATTAACAGTATGTGGATTCCATTGTAGGAAATTTTGGCCAGCGACCTTGTCAATCCTTGGAGAGAGTAAAAAGGTATAGTAAATTATAGTAAATTTTAGTTTTCTCAGTAAATATGCTTTTCTTTGATGTGGGGTATTAGAAATAGCAAAAAAAAAAATTCCATTTTACTTTGATAGAATAGTAGCCAAGCATGAGTTATTCACTGAAGAACCACACCCTGCCATCAGTATCATTTATTTTTTACTGTTACTGCAGAAGACAGCTTTCCTCTTTGACCTTCATAAATTCTCTTTTTGCAGGTTTTGCCAACTACAAAAGATGCTTGTTTTGCCTCAGCCGTAGAATGTCTGCAGCAGATCAGGTAATTGCTGATTTGTTGAAAAATCACATAAATCAAAGTAATAGTCTGTTAAGATATTAATGAGATCTTATCTTTACCTAAGCTCTAAGCGCCCCCTTCACTCCTAGAAGGTGTCACACTCAGCTTGGAGATCAGAAAAGGCTCTTTTGAGACATTTGGCTTACCTTTTACTCTACAAGGCCGTTGTATTTTCAGAAGAGGTGGAGAGCCTACCGAGAAATGTATCTGCATAATCACATCTTTGCCAAATGGAAATTAACCAAACTTGATTACTCCAGAGAAGAGCATATATAATCAGGGAATAAGGTCCTACATGGTTAAAAGGGGTAATCTTATGATGTAGTGAATTCTTCCATGTGAACCATAGATAGTTGGAGGCATCTTTTCTCAAAGAAACAAGGGATTACTGTGGTCATCCCTTCCAGCAACTCATTATGCTTGATGTGTCCAGTTTAAGACACATAAGCCTCAGGAGGGTATATTATCAAACAATTAATATTTAATATCAAATAGTTCTATTAAGAATAATTACAGGACTTTTTTTTTTTTTTTTAAATAACAACAGCACAACATTTACCCCGTCAGACAAACTTAAGGTCATCCAGCAGACTTTTGAAGAGATCTCTCAGAGTGTCCTGGCATCACTTCAGGAAGACTTTTTGTGGTCCATGGATGACTTGTTTCCTGTTTTCTTATATGTGGTGCTACGGGCCAGGTGATTAACCTTTTCTGACTTGATTATTAGGGACTCATTGTTTTAATAAGTGCTTTTTCTGAATTGATGACAGTAAAATGCTCCCCCACTAGAAAAAAAGCCATTTCTCTTTACCCATTCTACTATGGTGAGCTGTTCTTTATTTTCCTTTACATAGATTCGAAGGAGGATGTACATATAAACAAATAATTCCATATCTTTTTCTCATTGGGGCAGGATTAGGAATTTAGGCTCTGAGGTACACCTCATTGAGGATCTAATGGACCCATATCTTCAGCATGGGGAACAGGGTATAATGTTCACCACCTTGAAGGTAAGTATAGGTAGTATTTAATTTTTTTAATCTTAAAATCTGTCCTTAATTTACCATATTATAAATCTGTGATTAACCACTGTCGTCTTTATACAGAGGTTTATGCAAACATTAAATGCCTTTAGAGCACATCAGTTGTTAATATTTTAAAATATAATATATTAAAGAAAAGTAGAATTGGTTATTCAAAATACTAAAGCAAATTACCCAATCTTCCCTATAAATTGATCATTCATATCATTAGGAATGCTTATAAAGGTAGACCATTTATATAAAATGTACCTCTAGAAAAGAAACAGAAAGGATCTGTAGTGTCCAAAAAAGTACCCATCACTGGAGCTATTTAATGGAAATGAGGTAAAACAGAGAAGGCAGTGTGTATATAATGAATACAAATTGCATCTTCTTTTTTCCCACATGAATTTACTGTAACCAGTGTGTTACAAATGAGGTTCTGTAATCTGAGTACTCTCTAGGGATTGTTGCAAGTCATTTTAGTTCCCCACCCTGCTTTTTCTTAGAATTTTAGAATAATTCTGAAGTATATTGGAGGAGCAACAAATAGAAAATGGCATAAACACTTCTGAAAAAAAGGGAGAATAGACCCACTCTGCCAGTTACTAAAATATTATAAAATTAAAATAATTAAGATAGTATGTTACTGTCACAAGAATGGACATTACCCCTAACAGAAGGGATAGCCCTCATAAAGGCAGTGTTATAATAAAAATTTCACATGTGAAAATGGAAACATCAAACACAAAAATGGAAGAGAGAGGATTTAATAATTTAATAAATGTTAATAAAAATTTAATAAATGTTAACCATGGGATAGCTTTTTAGCTGTTTTGGAGGGAGGGTGGAATCAAGGTAAAATCACCCACATTGCAAATTACAGATGCTTTGGGATTTTTATGTGTAGAGAAAAGAAGAGAAAGGAGAGACAGGCAAATTAAAATGAGAAAAAAACCTAGAATTTAATGTCAGGTTTAGAGCTTGGGTTGGTTGTTTGAACTTTTCAACTGAAATACCATTAACATTTTCTATTAAATAGACTGAAAAGGGTGGAGAAACTGGGGAAAATATTGGCCACCTATGACTTACTCTTCATATAACATAAATACTAAAAAATGTATCTCAACATATCAGCAAGGGAGAAACAACTGATACATTTATATGTAGGAAAGTGCCCGACCTCACTGAAAATTACAGTACTGCAGATTTAAGCAAGATGCCATTTTGTGCCTACTAAATTTGCAAGGATCTTTTAAAATTATAGCCACTGCTGATGGGGGTATAGTGAAATCAGAATTATGTCCACATTGCCGATAATGGATTAAACAACAGTCAGCCTTTTAGAAAACTGTTGTTGTTAACATCAGTAGCAACAGCATCAAAAATGTTCTTGGTATTTGAGTAATCCTACTCCTGGATATTTATCCTGAGGAGTTGAAGAATGGAAAACATATATGATATGGTTTGGCTGAGGTGTTCTTTGTAGTGTGAGTAACTTCCAAACCTGGATACTTCCAGAATCACCTGGGAATGCTTCTTAAAAATTCATTCATTCCTGGAAATTCTGACTCTTTGAGTCTGGAATGATGCTTACTCTTAATTTGTAGTTTCTTAAACATACTAGATTGTTCCAATTACAGTTGTTTGTATACCTTATAATGCTCAGCATATTCTAAATGTCCACAGAGTAGTGGCTTAGCCAATTAAGGTATTTCTACTGAAGAATATTAAACAGCTTCTAAAAAATTTATTTTAGAATTAGAAGAAAGTGTGCAAAATTTTCTCCCTACTAATTTACAAGTAGGCAAAATAGACATTGGATGGGGGACTGGAAGTAAACAGGGATAAATAAAGCAACTAACTGATTTTGTTGGAGCTATCAGTGTTAATCAGACATTTCCTTTCTTTAGTCTCCTGTCCATTGCTATGTTGTTTCTTTACAAGTACATTTTAAATTGTCTTGAACTTTTTTTCAGGCATGTTACTACCAGATCCAGCGTGAGAAGCTTAACTAGGAAGCACAACAGCTTGACAACTGGATTATCTGTAGGATATTTTAGCACCATCTGGTGTCTTCCTATAGTGGCAAAAAAGAATGGTGTTGAAATTAGGACGTTTTGTTATTTTGGTGGTTTTTTTCTGAGCCTTACTAATGATGATAGCCCTGAGCCCAGAAAAAAAAGACTGTATGATTTAAAGGGAGGGTTGAAAAGGAGATCGAATTCAATTAAACCAGGCCCTTTCCTATGTTAAGTCCCCCAAATATCACACATTTACTGTTTGGAAAAAGAGGACATCCCTTCCTACAGTAAAGAGTATGCCAGCTACATGAAGTTGTAAGAAGAATTCTCAGTATAGCTTCTTACATTAAAGAAGTTAAAAAATTCTTTTGAGTTTTGGGTTTGCCTGCAGTTACCCCAGACCCCTTTGCAAGGAGCAGATTGTACTTGAAACTATAGTAGCTACACTATGCCTTCCTGAATTCCTTGCAGTCACGTGTGCATCATGCTTCTTTGCGGAGGGAGGGGAAAGAGGACCTTCTAAAACTGCAGTTTTAACTTTTTCTAAGCTTTTTCACCAGGGTATTCATGATGGGAGAGGTTCTATGCAGTGACTACCATACCCTGACCCCAAACATGAAACACATCTAAATAGGAGTCTTCTGCCTCCTGACTAGAAAGAACATAGGAGTTTTGTTCTTGGATTCCTTTCAGTGCTACAGAGTGAATACAATGGAATTCGAGCACTGACTCTGAGCTGCTTTGGAACCTCACTCATCCGTGTGCAAATGCTGTATTGCTAGGCCTGTGAATGAGAGCCTGAAGAGCTTTTGCATGTGGGCTGTGTTTTGGAGCAGGACTAAATTCTGGGAAATATGGAAGCAAGGAACTGCATCTATCCTTGATCTAGTGTTTTGGTTCTTCCCTGTACCTCGCACTGAACTCACCGAGGGGAAGAAAAAGGAAAGAAGTTTGGCTTTTCCCATCTCAAATGTATTGTAACACCTCAACATTTTAGCGTTTTGCCTCTCACCTTTTTTTTTTTTTAATGTCCTATTGTAAATGGTTGGTTTACACTGTACAAGTAACACTAGTAGCTGTTTTGAATAACATAGGTGCTCTTCCTCATCTCATCTCCCACACACCATGGTGAACATATGGACTATCCTCCAGATTTGTGTTAACATCAGCAGGTGTTAATCAATTTTAAAAAAGGATCATGGTTTCTGCTCTACTTTATAATCAAGACATGTTTATTAAAATACTGTTTCGGAATGTTGGCTGTAATGTAGCAGCAATTTTCATAATAAAAGACATTCATCTCTATGAGGTTGTTTTATGATTGCAAAAGAAATGATTCAGGGGCAGCTTAAAAATTTAAAAGAAACCCAGGCTTAGTGTTTTATGTATGTTTTGCCCAAATTGTAATCCATGCCTCTTTGTATTGGCCTCCGATGTCCCTCTGCGGTTTTAGAGATCTCTGTCCTTAAAATAAACATAAATTCATAATTATAGCACCTTTGCTGACAAATTGACTTTCTGATCCTAATACCCCAAGGACAGGGGTCTTAAATCTATTATTTATTTGAGTAAAAGGCATATTTTGATAGTCACTGTTTTTTTTTTTTCCCTACTGAACAGATCCAGGGAAGGGAAGAGAGAGGATTTAAAATTCTCATTGAACTACTACGCATTAGTTAGCTACTTCCCAATTGTAATGTCTTCTCAAGATGATTTTCCATGTCACCATTACTCTTTACCAGAAGGTGGCTGCCCATTATTGGAAAGGAACCAGCACTTGATTGGTTTATGTTAAACACCTTGCATTTCCATTAGAGATTGTTTTGATTTTAGAATAATCAGATTCTGCATTTGGCTTTTATTTTTTTATTTTTTAAAGATTTTATTTATTTATTCGACAGAGATAGGGACAGCCAGCGAGAGAGGGAACACAGCAGGGGAAGTGGGAGAGGAAACAGCAGGCTCATAGCAGAGGAGCCTAATGTGGGGCTTGATTCCACAACGCCGGGATCACACCCTGAGCCAAAGGCAGACGCTCAACCGCTGTGCCACCCAGGCGCCCCAGCATTTGGCTTTTAAAGGCAAATTTACCCAATGTCTTTGACCCCTTAAGAGAGAGAGAGATGGGTAGTTCTGGAAATAAAAAGACTTGAGACCCACTGAGAAATTCTCAAATGATGGTAGACTGTCTCAGTTCTAAGAAAAACATGTTTTAACTCATCCTTTTATTGGAGTTTTGAATGGAACTTTGCAGTTACTTTAGGCTCATGATACTGTATTTATACCTTTCAGATAGCATAGTAAAGCCATAAATTTTCAAATTCTAAATCTAAATCTCCAGGCCACTGTCTGTAAATAGAAATACCTAGCCCTTATGCAACAGGTTACAGATCTTTCACATGTATGGTGAATGCTCATAGAGCCCTGAGGCAGGTCTTAGCCCCACTGATTATAGACAAGGAGTGGCTGGGATTTGCTCACTGTTAGAGCTGGGACTCTAACCTAGAACTTCCCTAACTCTAATCCCAGGGCTCTTTCCTACTACTGCTTCTAGAGATGGTGCTTCACTGCTGGGTTATGCATTAAAAGATCATAAGGTAGGGCCACTTGGGTGGCTCAGTTGGTTCGGCATTTGACTCTTGATTTCTGCTCAGGTCATGATCTCAGGGTTGTGAGATCCAGCCCTGCATCTCAGCAGGGAGTCTTTTGAGACTCCCGGTCCGTCTCCCTCTGCTCCTCCCCCTGCTCACATGCGCTAACGCATGCACGCTCGCTTGCTCAAATTTTTTTTTTTTAAAAAGATAAAGTAAGAAATGAGTCGAAAACGAAAACTCTTAGTAACATTAGGTGTCTATGGTAAAATATGGTGTGCTCAAAACAGCCACAGATGTGTCCCATTCCCAGCTTGCATTTTCATCAGCAGTGAAAAGCAAAGGAAAGCCATCTGTTTAATTTCGAGTAAAGGGACTGATAAACCTCTAAGAATGGCCATTTGGTCTTTATTCTGCTCTGTCCTGCTGTGAGCAGAACTCTTCAGTTTTATTCTGGGTTATCTACTTCCCAGTGCACTTCCCACCGACCCTTTGCTGCAGTATAAATTTTTCTTTCTTTTTTTTTTTTTTTTTAAGATTTTGTTTATTTGACAGAGAGAGAGAGAGAAAGACAGCCAGCGAGAGCGGGAACACAGCAGGGGGAGTGGGAGAGGAAGAAGCAGGCTCCCAGCGGAGGAGCCCGACATGGTGCTCGATCCCAGGACCCTGGGATCAGGCCCTGAGCCGAAGGCAGACGCTTAACGACTGAGCTACCCAGGCGCCCCTGCAGTATAAAATTTTCAAATAAAGAAGTAACTCCGATCTGAGATAGAGAATGGATAACTATTAGGTTGAGGACAGTCACTTGGTAGGGGACCTTCAAGAAGGAACTGTTTTTTACAGACCTCATTATTACTGGCTGAAGGGTCTTCCTATTCTCCTCATAATGTGAGACAATAAGGTTAATAGGTCAGCTTACTCTCTGGATCTCCACAGTTGTTCCTTTCATTAAAAATGCTATTGTCGGGGCGCCTGGGTGGCACAGTGGTTAAGCCTCTAGGGCGTGATCCCGGCGTTATGGGATCGAGCCCCACATCGGGCTCCTCCGCTGTGAGCCTGCTTCTTCCTCTCCCATTCCCCCTGCTTGTGTTCCCTCTCCCGCTGGCTGTCTCTATCTCTGTCGAATAAATAAAAAAATAAAATAAAATTTTAAAAAATGCTATTGTCTGTTGTGGGTGTCTGTTTATCATGGAATGGTCAACAAAAATACATTTTTTGGTGTTAACTATGTGGTGGCATTTTGAGAGAAAATGCCACAGCGAAGGTTGAAAATGATATAAATTAGACTTCTCAGTGTGAGGAATACCTAAGATTTGTGACAGAGAAAGCTTATGAGTAACTTAGTGGTTAGGCTGGGTTAGGCTTCTGTGGATTAAATCAAAGAGGATGTGCAGAGATTTTATCTAGAGCGGTGAGGTGACTTTGGCAGCTAATAGCCCACTAGTATTTTCTACTGAAGCTTTTCTCTGGATAGGAGCAACATTGTGTATGGGCATGTTTCCAGCCTTGCAGGTAAGAGACTCTGCCAAATGATCCTCAGTTACCAGAAGAGATCTATAAATGTCCGTGCTTCTGTCAATTTTTAATAGCTACAAATAAAATTCTGTGTAATTTAATTCGAATGGTTTAGTTTCATTTTAACCCAAATCATATGGAGAATTCTGTGATTTTGAAAGAGCAGGTTTTGCTTTGGGAAACCGTTTAAGTATGGAATAATGAATTGTCATGCAGACTGAGTAAAACTGAGCGTTTATTCTGGTCCTAGTCAACAGCATTTCGACCCAGAGGAAGCTGGGCCATTTTCATACTTAGCAAGTTTTCAAGTGCTTTTTCAGTCTTTGTCTAGTAGGAAGCATTGTTCTGAAAAATGAGTTTAATACGGGTAAGGTGAATGGCATTTAATAGTAATCAGTAGATTTTTAAGAAGTTCATGGAAATACTGATTTTTAACGTAATATTTAGGACAAATTCCTTATTAGTCCATAGCACTAATGCAGCTTCTCAGTTGATAAGAACCGGTGATCCTTCCTCTGTTAAGTAATTAGTCCAGAACCGCATATAGGTGGGTTTCTACTTGTTTGCAGCCTCCATCATGAATTCTCATTCTCATGACAGCAGAAATAGATAAGTCCTGACAAACTTGGTCCAGAAGTCACGAAAAGGCAAGGAAGAGGCATTATAGTCCTTTACCAGGCACTAGCATTTTTCAGGGCTTTTGATTTTACTACTTGTTAACTCTACCAAATACCCCTTTGTATGTCCGATTCCACGTATGAGAAATGGAAGGTTTTCAAAGTTTGATAGGGAAGGAGGTTGAAGTCCGTATAACCAGGCTGAGGAAGGGAAGAATGGCACAGGCCTCTGGAGTCAGTGGCTCCCACCTCAGGATTGACGTCCCAGCTCCTCTTGAACTCCCAGGGGAAGTATCAGCCTTTTCCTTCCATATTTTGGCCTCGCCTTTTTCCACCCCTTCTCAACAACTGGAAATACAGCCCAGACCCTGCTACAGGTGCTGAGACTTCAGGGTGAATGAAAGCAGGAGGTCCACTTTCCAGACCCTTTGCAGACATGACCCACACAGAAGCTGGACACTGAACAGGTGAATGTGTAAGGGAATTGTGAAGCGGATTGTGAACGAAGCATCGCAAGGGTTTTGATAGCCATCTGGAGAGAGAGAAAACCATTTTCTGAGTTTCTTTCTATGACTTTATCTTACTTTGGGCTAATCCCAGGGACTTGGTGGCTTAAACAACAGAGATTTTTTTTTTTTTCTCGCAGTTCTGGAGGCTGGAAGCCTGAGATTGGGGTACGAGCATGGGTGGGTTCTGGTATGGTCCTTCCTAGCTTGATGAGAGCTGCCGCCTCACCGTGTCCTCACCTGGCAGAGAGACTGACAGAGCAAGCTCTCCAGTGTCTCTTCATACAAGGTCATTAATGCCATCATGGGGGCTGACCCCCATGGCCTCATCTCAGCCTAATATCTCCCAAGGGTCCCATCTCCAAATACTGTCAAAGTGGGGTTAGGACTCCAACATCCGGATTTGGGGGAACACAGTTCAGTCCACAGCAAATTTGTCACAGGAACCTGACAGTGACCACCATGATTAGAATTCACCTAAGCTGTGGAGGTGAAAATTTCTGTTTATGCCTCCATGGGTGAGGAGCTTTTAGTCAACATGAGCTTTTTAGAATATATGAATTCGTTATCTGCAACCCTGGAGTCAGCAGTTGATTTGCTGGAAGCTATGTTAATAATTAAAACTCACTATGGAAATCAGTCTATCTGTAAGTCTCCCTCACAAATCAGGTCGTTGCAGGAATGCACAGTCTGGCGCTCCCAGCTGCTGCGTGGATAGGCCTAGTTCGGCACACTGGCATTTGGGCATTAATATGGAAGAAATGTGGTCCACCTGACTTACAATGCACAGATAGCAGTTGGCTTGTTTAATCTATGCTTCCTCTCCAAGGATATAACTTGTGAACCGCCCTTTGGGTAGTGTTTCCAGCAGCTACCTAGATGTGATGGTTTGGTGTCAGACCCATCTGTTTGCTCTTTTGTCTGGCAGACACTCCACCTCCCTTTTCAATTCCCTACCCTCCACACTCCCCTCTTGGGAAGAAGGTGAATCATACATGCAAATGTTGTGCTAAATGATTCAACAGAGGCTCAAAACCTGGAACACAGGAAAGTGGCAGGCTTTAACCTCAGTTGGGGCTGGGCAGGCGGCGGTGGTGGGCATGGCAAAAGCCTATGATGTCAGGTTTTGGTAGAATCTAGCAAACTAGAATACTTCAGTGTGACTGGGAAAGAATGTGTATGGGAGAGTGTTTAAAATTCCGTAACAGCTTTCCTTCTCACTGCCTGGGAATTTAAAGACAACATAATAATGATCTGTCTTTTACTAGATAGCCTCCCTGGTTCAACTCCACAATCTGTCTAAATTCTAGACAGTGGTTCTCAACCATATCAGAGGCAATATACCAGTCTCTAACAACTAGTTTATAGTACTCCTTTAAAAAAAAAAAAACAAAAACCTGATTTATCCTTTGTTATCCTACTTGGATAACAAATGCTGTTGGTGCCCTACCCATATACCCTTGGTCCTTACAGTTGGGGTGCACTCCAGGCCAATGAACTGCCAGGGCGTACACGCACTGAGAATATGCATGCAGGAGGCTGGAAGGACTAGAAGTAATGTTCTCTGGCAAAAGCCCTCACCCGATGACTGGCAGCATTGGTGTATAAATACCCCCACTTTCTTGTCCCTTCTTCCCCCAAGGGATTAAGCTCCATAGTGCCCAGAGTGGTTACTTTCTTGATATACTTTCACTGGCTTTTCCCCCTGGCCTTGTCTTAGTATCCCACTGTGCTACTGGTGTTTCTTGGGATCACTTTCCAAACAAATCATCCCACTAGAATCCTTGCTCTGTGTCTGATTCTGGGGAAACCCAGAATAAGACACTTATACACAACTTCAAAAAAAGAAAATCCATCTGTATTGTGCCCTAGTAATAATAAAAAGACGTTAAGTAGATGTCAATAGGACATTGTATATTTCAACATGTAAATATGAAATACCACTACACCAAAAGATATAATGAAACACGTCTGCACCTGTAAAAAAGTCCACCAGGGATGCAGCAGCAGCCTTGAATGCAGACACAGATACAGCCTGATAGTGGTGTGTTATAGTGATGTCCTAAATGCTATGTTTTTAGGATTCTAATGGGATGATTTTTTCAGAAAGTGATCCCAGGAAACACCAGTAGCAGAGTGGGACATTAAGACAAGGCAAGGGGAAAAAGCCACTGAAAGGTGTATCAAGCAAAACAGCCTTACCTTTATTGACAGGATTTTCTGAAATGGTGAACGACTTGATAAAGTCCAAACAAAACAAAGTAAATTCATCTCTAAGTACGGTAGTAGCATTTCAGAAAACTCAATGTATGTGAAAACTATGCAAAATACTTTGTGTTTTTTGGTAAAGAAAATTTGGGTTCTAGGCTCTGATAATTAATTATAAGGGTGTTTTGGGGATTTTTTTTTAGGCAACATAAAAATCCAGTGAGGTGTTTTAAAGTTATGCCAGGGCATACAGTGATTTTTCATCATATAGGGCAACTTCTGTGAAACCGCCACAAAGAGCAGTGAGCATATTCCCTTTGCCCTCATTTTCTAAATTCTCATTTTGCTGGCTGAAAAGTAGAAGTGATGGCTGGAGCTCCAGCCACTATTTTGGAACAGGAAGATGGGAAAAACACCATACCCCAGGGAGGCAGAACAGTGAGCTGGAAGGAGCCCATTTTCTGCGCACTTCATGGAGCAAGGCCGCCCTACCTGCCCTGAACTGTCTCTGCCTCTAAACTTTCACATAAGCAAGATACAAACTTCTACCCTGTTTAGCCACTATTATTTTGGGTTTCTGTTTCTTGAAACTAATCCTTCCTAGAGCCACATAGAAAATAACCTCTAAGAGTATGCTTCAGACGTGACCATGCCTCTTGCCATTGTGACTGGTGCCACGAAGAACTGTAGGAACAGTGAGAGGGACCAGGGCACCTGTGTGGAGTCAGGCCAGGGAAGGCTCTTCTGAGCTCTGAAGGATGGTAAAATTATCTAGGTGAGAAATAAACAAGTATTTGTTTGTCACTTGTTAAAAAGAAGAGAGAGAGTGGGAGGAGTGTTCCATGAAACAGTAATGCTCTCCCATAGGGCTGGTTAATTTAGAGAGTGAGCTCTACAGGGCAAGTGTTTTGTTTGATATGGGTCCCTGGGTCTAGCACAGTGCTTGTCTTGCTCAAGAAATGCTATTGAAAACCTATTCCAGTGTGTGAGAGCTGCAGGGCCGGCGTGACTGAGTGAGTTATGTGCTGTTTACAGGTCTGCTCCCAGGGCTGAAGTCCGTCCAAAAGCTTGGGCAGGAAGGATACAGTCAGACAAAGGAGCAGATCCACTGGACAAGAAGAACATGAAACCCTCTACAGCAACCAATCCGGAGAACGGTATGTGGTGCCCGGACTCCTTTCTAGACCAGAAAGGCCTTATAACAAACTCTAGACATGAGATCAAATTTAGGGGCAGGGATTCTGATAAATGTATTGTGATTCTTATAAGGAACTTGTTGGACACTTTGGAATACCCTACTACCTCTATTGGTGATGAGTCTAAGCAATTTCCAGGCAGGAAGGAAAGAAATCAGCACAGTGGATTCAGAACCTCCTTTTTTTCTCTTTTCCCACCATATTTTATTTAAACTTAGAACTTCACAACTTGTTAACATTCAAAATATCACTCCAATAAGTAGAATGCCTATGAAAACATGTAAAAAATCCAGCATTCACTAAAATCTCTTCAGTTTCTTTAATCAGTGGAATCCTGAGATTTGTATTAAACATCTCTTGGCAGTTAGATTTGTTTTTTCTTTTTTAAGATTTAATATTTATTTGAAAAAGGGGGCACAAGCAGGGGGAGGGGCAGAGGAAGAGGGAGAAAGCATCTCAAGCAGACATACTGCTGAGGGTAGAGCCCGACTTGAGGCTCAAATCCATGACCCTGAGATCATGACCTGAGCCAAAACCAAGAGTCCAACACTTAACCCACTGAGCCACCCAGGCGCCCTGGCCATCAGAGTTTTTCAATAACACTTTCAATAAGAACTTTCAGAAAAGGTGAAGACAAATGACTGTGTTTGAATTAGAAAAGGAGAATCCAGAAGACAACTAAATAATTTTGGAATAAACCAAAGGCTGATAAGGTGGGAGAAGGGAAAGAATATTGTTCTCATAAAATCTTACATCTGTACATGATCTATTATTTCATCTAATGTTAGCAACAACCGTATGGGAAAGCTAGCTTATTATTTTGCCACAAGGAAACTGGGTTTCAGATAGTTGGATGACTTTCTGATGTTCGCAGAGTGATAGAACCAGAGATTTTGGCCTTAAACCCAGCAGCATCTCACTCCTCAGGAGCCCCTGTGGCACGTCCCAGCTGTCAGAGTTATCTTTCACACTTACACCTGCCTTTCTTCACCTCCACCGGCCACCCCACGTCTGCCCTCTCCCTTTTCCAGGTTTCTCCCAGATCCTGAGGCTTGTGCTGCGAGAGCTGAATCTGTTCTATAGCCGAGACGTGAATGGAGTGTGTCTCCTCTACGATCTTCTCCATTCCCCGTGGCTGCGGGCTCTGCTGAAGGTGAGCACCCATTACCTGGAGGTCTTCGCTTATTGTGGGAGCTGAAAACTGCTCACCCAACTGTGTCGCTGGCCAGGTGGCAGGAAATTTCAACTTGGTAAAAGTTCTTAGAAGGCAATTCTTTTGTGTGTTCTGAGAATTTCCAACATGGGTGTAGGGGTCCCCACACCAACAACAATTGTCAGGATACTAGCGGATGTCTGTAATTCGTCTCAATTCTGACACTATCTATCCGCAGAGAGCATCAGATCCCATAGGGTAAGGGTTGGGTCTCATGGGACTGCTGTCCCCTCCCCCATGTCCGACGCCAGTCACAACCCCAGGCCGTTACCTGTGCTTCTGTCCAATTGTCTACAAATCAGAGGTTCCCATGACCTCTTCCTTGGGTGTGACTAATTTGCTACAGCCTACAGAACTCAGAGAAACATTTTACTTGCTAGATTACCAGTTTATAAAGGATAGAACTCAGGGACAGCCAGATGGAAGAAATAAATAGGGCAAGGCGTGTGGGAAGGGGTACAGAGCTTCCATACCCCCTCATGCTCCCCTAGATCTCCACAAGGTCACCAAACCAGAAGTTCTAACAAACCCAGTCCTTTGGGGTTTTTCCAGAGGCTTCATTACATAGGCACAGTTGATTAAATCATTAGTCATTGGGGATTGAGTCAATCTTCAGCCCCTCTCCACTCCCCAAGGGTGGAGGTGGGGATGGGGGTGGGGGTGGGACTGAAAATTCCAACAGTCTAATTACATGGTTGGTTCTCCTGGCAACCTGCCCTTAACCTTAGGTACATTCCAGAAGTCACCTCATTAACATAAAAAAGGTATCTTTGTCACTTTCCTCACTTAGGAAATTGCAAGGGTTTTAAGAGCTCTGAGCCAGAATCAGGACCAAATGTATAATTCTTATTATAAATCACAATGTCACAGCAATCCTCAGAGAAGAGCCACACAAATCTCTTAGCTTACGGAGGATAAATTTTGGTGGGAAAGTATATGGCAGTCCCTCTTTTCTCCCCCAGTTCCTTTTCTTTTTTTTATTTTATTTTATTATATTATGTTAATCACCATACAGTACATCCCCAGATTCCGATGTAAAGTTTGATGCTTCATTTAGTTGCGTATAACACCCAGTGCACCATGCAATACGTGCCCTCCTTACTACCCATCACCAGTCTATCCCATTCCCCCACCCCCTCCCCTCTGAAGTCTTCAGTTTGTTTCTCATAGTCCATAGTCTCTCATGTTTCATTCCCCCTTCTGATTACCCCCCTTTTCTTTATCCCTTTCTTCCCCTACCGATCATCCTAGTTCTTATGTTCCATAGATGAGAGAAATCATATGATAATTGTCTTTCTCTGCTTGACTTATTTCACTTAGCATTATCTCCTCCAGTGCCGTCCATGTTGCAGCAAATGTTGAGAATTCGTTCTTTCTGATAGCTGAGTAATATTCCATTGTATATATGGACCACAGCTTCTTAATCCAGTCATCTGTTGAAGGGCATCTCGGCTCCTTCCATGATTTGGCTATTGTGGACAATGCAGCTATGAACATTGGGGTGCATATGGCCCTTCTCTTTACTACGTCTGTATCTTTGGGGTAAACACCCAGTAGTGCAATGGCTGGGTCATAGGGTAGTTCAATTTTTAACTTTTTAAGGGACCTCCACACTGTTTTCCAGAGTGGCTGTACCAACTTGCATTCCCACCAACAATGTAGGAGGGATCCCCTTTCTCCACATCCTCTCCAACAATTGTTGTTTCTTGCCTTGTCTATCTTTGCCATTCTAACTGGCGTAAGGTGGTATCTCAGTGTGGTTTTGATTTGAATTTCCCTGATGGCTAATGATTTTGAACATTTTTTCATGTGTCTGTTAGCCATTTGTATGTCTTCATTGGAAAAGTGTCTGTTCATATCTTCTGCCCATTTTATGATTTGTTTATTTGTTTCTCGTGTATTGAGTTTGAGAAGTTCTTTGTAGATCTTGGATACCAGTCCTTTATCTGTGGTGTCCTTTGCAAATATATTCTCCCATTCCGTGGGCTGTCTCTTAGTTTTTTTGACTGTTTCCTTGGCTGTGCAGAAGCTCTTTATCCTGATAAAGTCCCATAAGTTCATTTTATCTTTTATTTCTCTTGCCTTTGGAGATGTGTCGTGAAAAAGGTTGCTCTGGCCGATGTCATAGAAGTTGTTGCCTATGTTCTCCTCTAGAATTTTGATGGATTCCTGTCTCACATTGAGGTCTTTCATCCATTTGGAGTTTATTTTTGTGTATGGTGTGAGAGAGTGGTCAAGTTTCATTCTTTTGCATGTAGCTGTCCAATTTTCCCAGCACCATTTATTGAAGAGACTGTCTTTTTTCCACCGGATGTTTTTTCCTGCTTTATCAAAGATTAGTTGCCCAAAGAGCCGAGGGTCCATTTCTGGGTTCTCTATTCTGTTCCATTGGTCGATGTGTCTGTTTTTGTGCCAGTACCATGCTGTCTTTGTGATCACAGCTTTGTAGTACAGCTCGAAATCCGGCATTGTGATGCCCCCAGCTTTGTTTTTCCTTTTCAACAGTTCCTTGGAGATTCGGGGCCTTTTCTGGTTCCATACAAATTTAAGGACTATTTGTTCCAGTTCTTTGAAAAATGTCCTCGGTATTTTGATCGGGATAGCATTGAAAGTGTAGATTGCTCTGGGTAGTATGGACATTTTAACTATGTTAATTCTTCCAATCCATGAGCATGGAATATTTTTCCATCTTTTTATGTCTTCCTCAATATCTTTCAAAAGTGATCTATAGTTTCTAGCATATAGGTCCTTTACGTCTCTGGTTAAGTTAATTCCAAGGTAACGCATGGTTTTTGGTGTTATTGTAAATGGGATGGATTCCCTAATTTCTCTTTCTTCAGTCTCGTTATTCGTGTATAGAAATGCAACTGATTTCTGGGCATTGATTTTGTATCCTGCCACCTTACTGAATTGTTCTATAACTTCTAATAGTTTGGGAGTGGATTCCTTTGGGTTTTCCATATAGAGTATCATGTCATCTGCAAAGAGAGACAGTTTGACTTCTTCTTTGCCGATTTGGATACCTTTGATCCCTTTTTGTCTTCTGATTGCTGTTGCAAGGACTTCTAGTACTATGTTGAATAATAGTGGCGAGAGTGGGCATCCTTGTCGTGTTCCTGATCTTAAGGGAAAGGCTTCCAGCTTTTCCCCATTGAGAATAATGCTTGCAGTAGGCTTTTCATAGATGGCTTTTATGAGATTGAGAAATGTACCCTCTATTCCTACACTCTGAAGGGTTTTAATCAGGAAAGGATGCTGTATTTTGTCAAATGCTTTTTCTGCATCAATTGAGAGGATCATATGGTTCTTGAGTCTTTTCTTGTTGATATGATGTATCACATTGATTGATTTGCGAGTGTTGAACCATGCTTGCATCCCAGGTATGAATCCCACTTGGTCATGATGGATAATCCTTTTAATGTACTGTTGGATTCTATTAGCAAGGATCTTGTTGAGGATTTTGGCATCCATATTCATTAGAGAAATCGGTCTGTAATTCTCCTTTTTGAGGGGGTCTTTGCCTGGTTTGGGGATCAAGGTAATATTAGCCTCATAGAATGAGTTTGGTAGCTTTCCTTCTGTTTCTATTTTTTGAAATAGCTTTAGGAGAATAGGTATTATTTCTTCTTTGAATGTTTGGTAGAATTCCCCAGGAAAACCGTCTGGGCCTGGAGTTTTATTATTTGGAAGGTTGTTTATCACTGACTCAATTTCTTCATAGTTAATTGGCCTATTTAAGAAATCTATTTCTTCCTGTTTCAGTCTTGGTAGTTTATAGGTTTCCAGGAAGGCCTCCATCTCTTCCAGATTGTTTAGTTTTTTGGCATATAGCTGTTGATAAAAGTTTCTAATAATCCTTGCAATTTCAATGGTGCTGGTCGTGACCTCTCCCTTTTCAGTCATAATTTTAATAATCTCAGTCCTTTCTCTTTGTTTTTGGACAAGTTTTGCCAGTGGTCTATCAATTTTATGGATTCTCTCAAAGAACCAGCTTCTAGTCCTGTTGATCTGCTCTACTGTGGTTCTGGTCTCTAATTCATTGATTTCTGCTCTAATCTTGGTCAACTCCTTCCTTGTCAGTGGGTTAGGCCTGTCCCTCTGTTGCTGTTCCAGTTTCTTGAGGTGAGAATATAGAAACTGCATTTTAGATTTTTCTATTCTTTTGAGTGAGGCTTGGATGGCTATGTATTTCCCCCTTAGGACTGCCTTTGCAGTATCCCATAGGTTTTGGACCGTTGTGTATTCATTCTCGTTGGTCTCCATAAATTGTTTAATTTGTTTTTTGATTTCCTGGTTTATCGAGTCATTCTTGAGCAGGATGGTTCTTAGCCTCCAAGTGTTTGAGTTTCTTCCAGGTTTTTCCTTGTGGTTGAGTTCCAATTTCAGAGCGTTGTGGTCTGAGAATATGCAGGGGATAATTTCAATCTTTTGGTATTGGCTGAGACCTGTTTTGTGTCCCAGAGCATGATCTATTCTTGAGAATGTTCCATGGGCATTTGAATAGAATGAGTATTCTTTGGTTCTGGGGTGTAGTGTTCTATATATATCTATGAGGTCCAACTCGTCGAGTATGGCATTCAAAGCCTTTGATTCTTTGCTTAGTTTTTGCCAGGGTGTTCTGTCTATTTCTGATAGTGGGGTGTTGAGGTCCCCTACTATTACTGTGTTCTTATCTATATGTCTCTTTATTTTGGTTAAGAGTTGGCTTGTGTATCTTGCTGCTCCCCTGTTGGGGGCATATATATTAATAATTGTCATATCCACTTGTTGAATACTTCCTTTAAGAATAATATAGTGCCCTTCTGTATCTCTCTCTATGGCCTCTAGTTTAAAATCCAGTCTATCTGATATGAGAATTGCTACTCCAGCTTTCTTTTGAGGTCCATTTGCGTGGAAGATGGTACTCCATCCCCTTACTCTAAGTCTGAATGCATCTTTGGGTTCAAAATGAGTCTCTTGTAGACAGCAAATGGATGGGTCATGTCTTTTTATCCAATCTGCAACCCTGTGGCGTTTTATGGGAGAGTTTAAGCCATTTAGATTGATAGAGATTATTGACAGATATGATTTTAATGATGCCATTTCTCTTTAAAGTCTTTGTATCGGTTGTGACTTGCTGCTCTGTATCACTCTTGGGGCCTTTTTACCTTTATAGAGCCCCCCTTAATATCTCCTGTAGGGCTGGTTTCGTGGTTACGAAATTGGTTAATGATTGGCGATTTTGGAACGTCTTTATTTCTCCATCAATTCTGAATGACAGCTTTGCTGGATAAAGGATCCTTGGCTGCATGTTTTTCTCTGAAAGAGCTTTAAAAATGCCCCCCCAAGCCTTTCTCTCATTCCAGGTCTCTGTAGACAGGTCTGACGTAATCCTGATACCTTTGCCTTGGTACGTGAGAAATTTCTTTGCCCTGGCCGCTTTCAATACTGTATCCTTGGATCTAATATTTGCGAATTGCACTATGACATGCCGTGGCGTAGGTTTGTCCTGGTTGAGCTTGGATGGGGTCCTCTCTGCCTCTTGGACACGAATGCTTGTTTCCCTTGCTAGATTAGGGAAGTTTTCAGCTACAATTTGTTCAAATATCTCTTCTAGACCTCTGTTTTTCTCCACCCCTTCAGGGATGCCGATGATTCTGACATTGGATCGTTTCATAGAGTCAGTAATCTCCCGTAATCTACATTCGTGGGCGTGGATTTTTTTAAGACCAGCTTCTATTTTCGTTTTTTCTTCTACTAACCCATCCTCCAATTCGCTAACGCGTTCCTCTGCCTCGGTGACCCTGGCCGTCAGAGCCTCTAGTTTTGACTGTATTTGGCCCACTGAGTTTTTAATTTCTGTCAGATTCGCTCTCATTTCTGCCCTTAGGGATTCTATATTCTCAGCAACGCTTTCTCTGATGCTTTTTTCAAGTTTACTCATCATCTTGACCATTGTTGCTCTGAATTCCATTTCTGATAATTGGGATACATCCATATGTATTAATTCTGTGGCCGAGGCCAATTCTGTGGCAGAGGCCACAGACTCATTATCTTTTCTTTGCTGGGGGGGACTTCTCCTTCTCGTCATTCTGATGAAGAGAGATTGCAGGGTTGTCCAGAGCCCAAGTGTTGACTGGGACCCAGGCCGTGCGCCCTTGTTTTATAGAGATCTTAGGGATGTGGGCTTCTTCCTTAAAGAGTTTATTTATTTATTTGAGAGAGAGAGAGACAGTCAGCAAGAAAGGGAACCCAAGCAGAGGAGTGGGAGAGGAAGAAGCAGGTTCCCGGTGGAGAAGCCCGATGAAGGACTCCTTACGGAGCGTTGTGATCACACCCTAATCCGAAGACAGGTGCTTGGTGACTGCGCCACTCAGGCGCTCCGGGTTGTGGGCTTCTTGATTTTTCAGCCTGCCTTCTGGGGGAGGGGCCTGCCTGCAGGTACTCAGAAAACCCTGTTTGGGTAGAGTCTCTGTGTCCCTTGCGAGGGGGGATGGGGATGGGCACCCTGTGAGCCGGTATTTCCGGGCTTTTGTTCTCTGGCGGCTTTCCCTGGCGGTTTGCTATGCCTCTTCTGAGAGAGCAGCAGCGGCTGAAATTCAGCCTCTGTCTCAGAACAGAGGGATCGCGGATCGTTCTCCACTGATGTTCTGGCCACTTTAACTCTGTTTCTGTTGGTGCTGCTCAACCCTGCAGCATCCCGGGCTGTGCGCCCCACACCCGGCGTCCCAGCCCTCACTTCCAGGGCCGGCACGTCTCTGTCCTTTGTGTTTCCAACCCCGCCCGCCGCCAGCCGCCCCGCGCGGGCTCCCGGAGCTCCCCGTCTCAGTCTGGTGTCTCACGGGTGCTGACCGCGAGTCCGCCTGCTCCCCCGTGCAGGTGGCCCGCCAACCGCCAGCCGTCCCGCGTGCGCTCCGCGCTCCCGGAGCTCCCTTCTCAGTCTGCTGGATCAAGCGTGCGGGTCTGTCAGCTCCCCCGTGTAGGTGGCTACCGCTTCCCGGCGCCCTGACACGGCGGCTCCCTCCCCCTTCTGTTTAGCTTCCGATATCTGTGCGCGGTTTCACGGCTCCCCGCTTCGTACCTCGATACTCAGCGCTGGAGATGTTCATTTGTAGAGATCCAGATGTATCTTCCTGCGTCTCAGGCTGATTCCGTGGATGTTCCTGCTGGTCTGGTACCTATCCAGCTCAACTCAGGGGACCGGCTGAAAAAGGGGTCCCCTACTCCTCCGCCATCTTAACCTCCCTCTCCCCCAGTTCCTTTTCTTCCAGAGGACCCTGGAATCACAAAGTGGCCACCACAAATGGCCATCGATAGCACCCTTAGCATCTGTCTACAACTCTTTGTCCTTGAGGCTAAAACTCAGGACAAATAAAAATGCTTTTAAAAAATTGTCCCTCTTTGGGGTGCCTGGGTGGCTCAGTCAGTTAAGCATCTGACCCTAGGTTTCAGCTCAGGTTGTGATCTCATGGGTTGTGGGCTCGAGCCCCACCCTGGGCTCCCTGCTCAGCAGGGAGTCTGCTTAGAGATTCTCACCCTCTGCCCCTCCCCCCTTCTTTCTCTCTCTCTCTCTCTCAAATAAATAAATAAATCTTTAAAAAAACTATATTCTTCTTTGTTTCTTAAAATCAGGAAATAAGATATCTACAATTCTGTTTGGGTATCTTACATTTTTCTTATCCTGAAAATTTCTTTTTTAAAATTTTGGCTAAGATTTCATGCACTGTACAATAGCATCTACTATCTGATTATAATTTTGTTCAAATGCTATTTTTTTATTTTAATGTTTTTTTTTATTATGTTCTGTTAGTCACCATACAGTACAACCCTGGTTTCTGATGTAAAGTTCCATGATTCATTAGTTGCGTATAACACCAAGTGCACCATGCAATACGTGCCCTACTTACTACCCATCACCAGTCTATCCCATTCCCCCACCCCCCTCCCCTCTGAAGCCCTCAGTTTGTTTCTCAGAGTCCATAGTCTCTCATGCTTCATTCCCCCTTCTGATTACCCCCTTTCTTTATCCCTTTCTTCCCCTACCAATCTTCCTAGTTCTTATGTTCCATAGATGAGAGAAATCATATGATAATTATCTTTCTGTGCTTGACTTATTTCACTTAGCATTATCTCCTCCAGTGCCATCCATGTGGCAGCAAATGTTATCAGAAAGAACGAGTTCTCAAATGCTATTTTTAAGAGTGATTCTTTTAAAGTTATTTTTGGGGATGTGGGCGTTTCCTTCAGCTAAGTGTGCAATGTGGTTAATCTTTTATTGCATGTTAATACATTCTTCAAAATAAGAGAAAGCGGCAACATCTTTAATATGAACAAAGAGGTACTCTCACGGCACTTGTTTTAAGACTCTTGATTTCATCTACTCGTCGACTCCTGGCCACTTAGGTTGTTTCCATGTCATGACTACTGTGAATAGTGCGGCAGTGAATATGGGGGGCAGATATCGCTTTGAGCTCGTGCCTTCTTTTCCTTTGAATACATACCCAGAGGTGAAATATACAATGGGATAGTACTCAGCCATAAAAAAGATAGAAGTCCCCCCTTTTGCGACAATATGCAGGGACATCATGCTAAGTGAAATATGTCAGACACAGAAAGACAAATATTGTATGTTTTCACTTGGATGTGGAATTTAAAAAAGCAAAGCTCCTAGAAACTGAGGCTAGAAGGTGGCTGCCAGGGGCTGGGGCTGGGGGAAATGGGGAGATGTTGGTCCAAGGGTATAAGGGTACAAGCGTCAGTTATGAGGATTACTTCTAGGAATATAATGTACAGCATGATGACGATAGTTAATAATACTGTATTATATACTTGAAGGTTGCTAAGAGAGTGGATCTTAAATGCTCTCTCTCACACACACAGTTGTAATTATGTGAGATGATGGAGATGCTAACTTATTGGGGTACTCATTTTGCAGTTCATACGTGTATCAAACCAACAGACTGTGCGCCTTAAACTCACACAATGTTATCTGTCAATTACATCTCAAGAAAGCTGGGGAGAAAAAGCCCCACCCGACTCCTTTCAGGCCTGTTTTCTCCTGGGATTAGCTGAAACAGGAGTTCTGTCACTAAAGAGGTTCCCTTGCTCATGTGTGCGAGCTGCGGGTCCCCTGCAAGCCCCGCCTTAGTTCATCAGCCTTATCACGTCCCAGCCAAGCTGAGCACTGACTCAAGGTGGCCCAAGGAAGCACTGTCATCTGGGATCCAGAGGGAGGAAGGCTGGGTCTAGCCGGCCTCTTGGGCCTCACTCCTCCATCCGTGAGAGAAAGTAGATTCCTAAAATAAGAAAGGCTGTACCCCACAGCTAGGCACGCCTTGGTTAACTCAGCCAAATCCAGATCCCACTACGCAAAAAATTCCTCAGGACAGCAGAGACGAAGTTGAAAAATTTTTTTTAAAGATTTAGTTATTTATTTGACACAGAGAGAGAAAACAAGAGGGGGGAAGCAGAGGGAGAGGGAGAAGCAGGCTCCTCACTGAGCAGGGAGCCCGATGTGGGACTCATCCCAGGACCCTGGGATCATGACTTGAGCCAAAGGAAGACACTTAACCAACAGAGCCACCCAGGCACCCCATAGTTGAAATTTTTGTAAACAAACTTTTCCTGGAGGATTAAGGGAGGAAAAGGAAACAAATAGATAAGAGCAGAGTACAATAAGCACGTGTCGTGTGCCTGGCCTCGCGTTCAGATCCTCTCCGAACCCAAGCCACACAGCACATGCCCTGGCCTTTGCCCAGCACAGAGGTTCCTACAGGTCTCTGGCCCCAAATCCCTATTGGTCTCAACCCTGGAAAACCCACTTGTTAATTTAACAAGAGTAAACGGTTGAGTTTCTTTTTATCAATGACATTGGCTGGGGAAGAACAATTTCCAGTGGCAGCCAATAACCAAGCCACTGGAGGATAGGAGCCACCAAACTTGAGCCCGTTTCTGTTGGACAGCGACAGACACCTTAGGAAAGGCCAGCATACAAGCCGCTCGGCTGCTGGCGTTGTGGCCTGGGCTGACTCTCCCCTTGCAGACCTTTCAGCCTGAGACATCAATAGTCATGTTATCAATATGTCATTCTCCTTGTTGCCCCTCTGCAGGTTTATGATTGCCTCCAGGAATTTAAAGAAAAGAAACTCGTTCCTGCCACAACTCATGCACAGGCATTATCCTGTGAGGTAAGGTGTTTTTTAAATCCACAGAATAGTGGGGCTTTAATGAATTAAAGGATCTGACGGCAAAGTTGGATTGATGATTACACATCTTGTAAGTGTTTCTAATTGAGCTTTAATAGAAGGAAGAAAATTGGTCAGCACTTCAAATTTAAACAACAACAAAACACTTTTAGCATGTGTCATTTTCTCTCTTTTTTTCTCTAAATCTTAGACTCCATTTATCCTATGTAATCCGAGGATAAATACTGTTATAGTAATGTTTCCCAAATATATATCTCTAGCTGGGCTCTTTGCCTGAACTCTAGACTCTCATATCCAACCGCCTCCTTTTCCTCATACTTAGATGCATGTTTACTGGACCCCATAAACTTAGCATGTCCCGTGAGCTCCTGATCTTCCCCACACCCAAAGCCACCCCCCTCCCAGCTTTTTCCATCTCAGTAATGACATCTTTGTTCTTGCAGCACTCAGACCAAAGTCTTTGGGGTTATCTGTGACTTTCTCCTTCTCTCATACCTTACACCCAATCTGACAACAGATCCTGTCAGCTCCCGTCTCAAAATATATCCAGAATCTTATCACTTCCACTCTGCCACCTAATAGAAACCATTGTCGTCTCGTGTATAGATATTTGCAATATGGCCTCCTACCTGGTCTCCTGTTTCCACCCTTTAGCCGCTATAGTATGTTTCAGCATAGCAATTGAAGAGATCTTCTTGAAGGGTGTATCAAATCATGTCACTTCTCTGCTCAAACCCTTCCAAAAACTTCCCATTTCAGGGTACACATCATAGTTCTTAGATAGCCAAACATAATGTAATTCCCATTCCCTCTTTGACTTAACACTCACCGCTCTAGCCCTTGTTCACTCTGCTCCAGTCAGATTAACCCTTATGATTGTGTGAACCAGACATGCTCCTGCCACAGGCCCTTTGCACTTGCTATTCCATATGTCAGTAATGCTCTTGCCCATATAGCTACATGATTTGCTTCCTCATCTTCTGGTCTCCTCCCAAATGTCACCTTCTCACTAAGGCCTTCTCTGGTCACCAATCTAAAATTGCAGCCCCTCAGAGCACTCCTTGTCCACTTTCCTGTTTTATTTATCTCCTTAATTCTCCTCATCAAATAAAAATGGGGATATTTGTTTTTGAGAATGGGGATTTTTGTCTGCCACAGTATTTGTATCACTGAAAACAGTGCCTAGCACATAGATGCTCAATAGATACTTGTTGAATGGATGAATAAGTATAATCCATTTTATTATTATTTATTATCCAAACCATATTAAAAGAAATAGGGAAAAAAGAAAAAAACTGTACCTTCAGTTCCAGTAATCAATAATTCAAACCGTTCTCAGTTGTCCCCAGGAAAATACATACATATTTTATTCAGTTGTAAGCCTAGGGAATGGGGTAAAGCTTAGTAAACTACTTGTTTTCATTTAACTGTATGTAATGAGGCTCAGCTGCTGAGGTTTCATGGGCCTCAGTAAACTCTTGAAAGGTCTATGTCCTCTCAGAAAGCAGGTCTACACCCAAACAGAAAAGAGATCAGAATAGAATGTTTAACACTTTTTTTATTGCAACAAATATTAAAATTGGTAATCAAATAATAAGTCCTAAAATACAAGTTACTATTCCCATTTTCCATATGATGAATGGAGCATCCCATGGAATTAAGCTACCTGAGTTCTCCAGGCATTTGAGCCTATACCTGGAGAACTCAGGCACCTTGGCCTGCCCATAAAGATTCACATTAACAAACAGTTGTTTCAGCACCACTAGAGGGAAATTGCCTTGGTACATATATTACGAAATTATGTTAGTTCCTCTTCCAAGCCTGTGGTATACCAGGATGGAGGCACTGGGGTTTAGACCTACCCCGAATCTTGGATTCTACCTGCTATAGTAAAGTTGAATGGATAAGGAAAGATCCAGGCCCTGACTTTAAAGATAAAAAAGAAGGTTTCAGTAACAGTTCTTAGGTCAATATCACGCAAGTTAGTGTATCTGTTATCCAGCCTGGATGATGTTAACTAGGTGTTGAAGATTTTTAAAAATTTTACAATGTATGCTTTTTCACCAACCAGGTAGTGGGGATATTACGTGAAACTCCTAAATCCCCTGAGATCCAAGAGCTGAAACAAATCCTCCAGGATCCACACTTTAAGGCAAGTGCTTTCTAAAATAGACAAGATATGCCCATCTGGCATGTGGGCAAAGTTGGGAAGATGAAGTAAGTGTGACGGGAAGTGTCCTTTCTGAATAGACATTCTATTACTGTACATGGGCGACCAACAGATTGTTTTTAAAGATGTGAGCCTGAGGTGCGACTGGCTATGTGTTGGTAGCTATGGAGCCAAGCCTGCCATATTTATGAGGAGACATCCAGAACTTTCCATGATGTCTCATTTCCACCATGCAAAGCCATTGTCCCCCTAAAACTCTGGGGGACAGTCAGGGTAGTATACTTCCTTTCCGACTTGGAAATATTTTAAGTTTTGGATGAGGTGTGTGAAGAGGTCCTGAAAATGTAGTATAAGGATAATTAATTCAATGAGGAAGTATATGAAGGACATCTGGTTGAAGAACATTTGATTGCAGAACAGAAGCCTCTCTCATAGTACTTATAGAGTTTGAGTTCGGTTTATCAACAAATGAGAACTTTAAGAGAATATCTGCCTTGGAGCAATGGAATTTATGAGTCAAATTTTCAGTTCACAACATAACCCTAGAGAATTTTCTCTGAGTTCCGGAGAAGTTCTGTCCACCAATCTCAGGTTGGGCTATGGAATGACTACTTCCCCACCTGATGATGTTTTGATTACTGTCTCCTATTCTGCCTTAATCAGGGAAAACATTACAAAAGTTATTCTGTAGTTCAAGCTTATGGGAGCATCATGGATTACATGTGTTTGCAGGAAATGAGAAAGTGACAGAATACATTTTAGCAAAATGCAAGAATATGTATCACTTAACCTCTCTCTGCCTCATTTCTTTATGAAACGGGGACAGTAAGTATACCTGCTCATGGAGTTATCATGAAGACTGAGTTAATCCACATAAAATGCCAGGTCCGGCATGTACGTGTTGGTTGTGGTGATGGTCGTGGTGTGTCTTACAGAGTGTTGGCTCACCCTCTTCTAGATGTGTGTGTCCTGTGTGTGACCTTTGTTCACCTTGCCTTCTCTGTTCCTAGGCCTTGCTTAGTGCCCATGACACCGTGGCTCAGAAAGATTTTGAACCCCTTCTCCCCCCATTGCCAGACAATATCCCTGAGAGTGAGGAAGCAATGAGGATTGTTTGTTTGGTGAAAAACCAACAGCCCCTGGTAAGGAAATCACTTTATCTTCTCAGTTAAAATGATATCAGGGCTAATTGTGAACCAAGAGTTAATTATGAACTAAGGGTTAGTTGTGAACTACATTATCTCCAGTAGTTATTTAATATAATGTTAAATATTCTTGTCTGTAGTCACAGGTATAGTTTGAGGCATCCAGATGATGTGAGGGTATCCATGATAATGGCTAGAGCACGACGTTCTAACGATTTTTGCCTGTGGTTTCACATTATATGTTATAATATCTTCACAAGGAAAGACTTCTGCTTCGTGTTTTCCTTTGTTGAAAAATCTGTGAAAAATAAGACATTTATTTTATTTATTTTATTTTATTTTTTGAGAGAGAGAGAGAGAGACGAAGAGTTTGAGCACGAGCTGGGGGAGGGACAGCGGGAGAGGGAGAGAGAATCCAGAGTCGGACACTTAACTGACTGAGCCACTCAGGTGCCCCATATTTTATTTTATTATTTGACTCTCTGATGTACATAAATTTCCCTAAACTCCAATGTATTTATCTAAGTTTTTCCTCATTATTAATTGGAAGCTAAGTGAGGTATTAATTTGATTTTCTAAGAATAGTCTCTTTGATTAGGTTGTAATGGTGAGAGCTTTCTTTATCTTTGGAAGGATCTAAGTATTTTTTTTTTTTTTTTGTATCTATGTGGTTGGATAGAGGCTTTGGTAGGCCAAGTTTGAATGAATGGCCCTGGCTGGTATAAATACCCTCTGCTGACCAGACCAGAGCTATTTTGAGGGAAGCCACCAGAAAAATGATTATGTTAGGTAAAAGAGGGATTCCACTGCACTCTCTCCCCAGGGAGCTACCATCAAGCGCCACGAGATGACAGGGGACATCCTGGTGGCCAGAGTCATCCACGGAGGGCTGGCTGAGAGGAGTGGTAAGCTGGAGCAGCAGGGTACACGCATGACCAGAAAAATAGGAAACCTTAGTTGTTTAGTCTTTTCAGGGAGACCCCTCTTTCCTAACCACAGTCAGGGCTTTAATGCATGGCATTGCTTGGTTACTAAGAAGGAGGAAATAAATATTCCAGAAAATCCTCTTTCCCTCCTTCACTGAGGCCCCATATTAATGTCCACTCAGTTTACATTCTTGTGGTAACCTAACAAACATGCCATTCTGTAGAAAAGGAAACTGAGGCTCGAAGAGATTAAGTAACTAACAGGCTCGAGGTTGCACAATTCGAGCCAGCATGCAAGTCCAGGTTTACCTGCTCTCTATTCCCAACTCCCACTCTTCCCCTGGTCCTTCTGCTTTCAACAGGCATAGCCCTGCCCCACCTTGAAATGCCCGTTGCTTGTGCTTTCTACCAGCCAACTGAATTTCCTTCCTTTCACAGCTGCGTTCCTGTGCCTGCTGTCCCGCATTCTCACTGTCCAGGGTCCTACAGACCTGGCACAGTCTTCGTACCCCAACATTTGAAAAGCAGTGACCCCAAGGATTTCCTAGTTACTAAGTCCCTCAGCCTTTCCTTTGGCCTCAGTTTTATTTTTGCTTCTCTAGCACATCCGACGTCGACCATAACTGTCTTGAGGTTTTCATCACCCTCGGTTTCTGTTCCAAGACATCATCCTGCTTCTCACCTCTTCCCTCTGACAACTGTCCTGCTTACGTCCTGTTTCTGAAGGCTTGATTGTAACTCCCACATTCCTCCAGGTTTCCTCTTGGAAGAGTGCCCCACACCCTTTCCTTGTCATTGATCGTTTACTCATGATGCCATCTTTACTTTTAGTGCTATCTTTTTTTTGCAACATCAGATTAGCAAAAATAAAAATATCACCATCACTCGACGCTCAGTGAAGAGGTATAAAAATGCAGTTCTCTGTGCTTTGGTGGAGGTGGGCACTAGAATAACCAGCCTATGTGATTAAGATTATGATAATTTCAGAGTACATTTTTAAATGTTAGTGCATGCTTGGGTTAGTGAGTTTGCTAAAAATCTTTGGTGTAGCTACCTCTATTTTTTTTTTTTTTTTGCCAATTTCCTGTCCCCTTCTTTGTTTTGTGTTCCCACTTGCTTAGGGTTGTTATATGCTGGAGACAAACTGGTGGAAGTGAATGGAGTTTCAGTTGAGGGACTGGACCCTGAACAAGTGATCCATATTCTGGTAACAGTCTTCTGTTTGCCTTCTCGATGACCCAGCGCAATGCTGCCGCTACCCTGAGCCTGTCTGGCCTGTGGTGTGGGCACTGTAACGTGAGGGGGATTTGGTCCCTCGTGGCAGCTTCCTTTCTCCAGACCCCCAGAGCTTTTCTGCTTCTGTGCAGCTCAACCCCCAACTTTCCACCCCAATCTAGTTTCTGCTGGAGACTTCTCTTGCCAACCTGCCCTTTCGGCCTCAGGAAGGCTGCCAGTTTCCCCAGCCCAGGTCCCTTGTTGTCTGGGTTGTTCCTTTGGAAACTGAGCCTGGGTGGGCAGAGTGAGACTTCGGAGAGGAGTCTGAACCTGAGCAAACTATTCTTGCTCCCTAACATTTTTCTACAGCTGAAATCTATTTAACATCTTCCCTGAGGTAGCTTCGGGGTAGGAGAGGTGTCTTGGGATGCTAGCCTCTGGGGAGGGGGATTTCCTTACTTGCCCTGCCACTGCCCTTGGTGGTTGAAACTGGGGATTTATGACCAGATGATAGTTTCCTCTAGGTCCCCAGTCCCACTTTTCAAACCTTCTCCAGAATCAGTCATAGGGGTATGTCCCTGCCATCTCCCCCATGCACACCCCAAGTGTGGGGCCAGAGGTCAATGACTATTTAGCATATAGACTAGTGGTTCTCAAACTGGGTTTTGGGGGGGAACTCTAAATGTTCATAGATGTGCCTCAGGGATAGAGATGAGAAGTCGTATTATAAGGAGTTTAGCAAGCACCGAAATATTTTGCAAATGACCACTGCTGCACGATGCTGCATGGCATGAAGACACTGCAAATGGGGCTTGAAGTCTGTCACTCACAGATGCACATGGCTCCACCTTAGCTGTTTTGGTGGTGGCTGCAGAGCCAGGATGGTGGGATTGTGAAATTTCTGAGTGAGGACAAGGTTTTGTCCACCTCTGTATTCTCGGTGGATGTGACAGGAGGATCTTACCTTCTCCATCAGGCTGAGAGGTTCTCTGTCTCCTCAAAATGTTTGAGGGCCCCCATTCCCACCGTTAGCTTGGAGCTTGTCAGTCCCCTCAGAAGGCTTGGGAGCCCTCCTCTCCCCATCACACTGGGCTGCCTGGTGCAGGAACAGGCGCTCAGAAAGTAATTACTGACTGAAGTTTGAAGAAGGGAAGTCAGATCAAGACCTCATCTCCTTCCCCAGCATCTGTGGGAAGAAAACCTTGCTGAATAAGTTTGCAAGATGGAGTGTTCCGGGAGAGGCTGGTCCTCAGGGTGGGGCTCAGCAGGCTAGGGACTCCAGAGCCCCACAGCTGGGCAGAAGCTACATTTCTTCCTAATTTCCACTTCTGCGATGATATTTAGCTGTCGAACCCTTGTAAAAATCCCCGTGGGGGATGTCACTCTTAAAACTGGAAACACTGTGTTGTAACTCCTTCTGCTAAACCCCAATAATCCAGCGAAACCTGTGATTTGTTATCCCCTCCCCTTTGACATTTTCTAGGCCATGTCTCGCGGCACAATAATGTTCAAGGTGGTTCCAGTTTCTGCCCCTCCTGTTAATAGCCAGAAGATGGTAAGAATGTACTGAGTCTTCATAATCACACATAGTAAATTCTCAAATGACAATAACAGTGACTTAATATTTTGTATCATACTGCCCTTCTCTATAATGTGTTGCACATCTTTCAATACTGTGTTGCACATTTTTCAATACTGATGACCTGAGAGGTAAAAGGATAAATGAATCCGAAAAAAGGAGATGGGATACAAGAAGTTAAAACGTAACATCAAGAATGGGAAACACTTGAGCAAAAACTTCTCAGCACTAAGAGATTCTGTTGCCAAAGTTACTTTTTCATGGATCTTAGACTCAGTTAAAGAGGAAGTTCTCCCTTTTGGAGAGTATGGGGAGATAAGACAGCAACAGTAGGTGGAGGGGTGGTTTTACGTCTTGACAACCCATGGGCAAGGTTCTTCTGATGGGGCCATTTTGCACCCGGTGTCAGGTGTACGTTCGTGCCATGATGGAATACTGGCCCCAGGAGGATCCCACCATCCCCTGCATGGACGCAGGGTTGCCTTTCCAGAAGGGGGACATCCTTCAGATTGTGGACCAGAATGATACCCTCTGGTGGCAGGCCCGGAAAATCTCAGACCTTGGTACCTGTGCTGGCCTAATTCCTTCTAACCACCTTCTGAAGAGGTAAGAAAACCCTCACTCCTGGACTCAGGACTGAGCCATCAGGAAATAAAATGTTTTCCCAGCCTTCTGTTATTGCAGTTAAGACGGGGTAAAGGGAGACAAGCAGATGGGTAAACACATACACTGGTCTATAAATCCAAAAGTCAACTTATCCAAATACCCTAAGCATCTTAAAAACCAAGGGGATCAGAAGAATCATACCAGCTAGAAACGAGAGAAAAGCACTTGTGAAACTCAAACTTAAGAAGATAGTTCTAACTCCCTCTATTAATCGCTCGAGGCTGTGTTGAAACCTCAGCTATTGAATATGAACCCATGACCCTCACTTTTGTGTTTTTGAGGTCCAAAGGAATGAGTAAAGATAGAAGATAGAAAAAGGTCCAAGGCTTAGCCAATGATAAGAAATCAAGAAGAAGGAAAGGAATTAACAATAGAGATTAAGAAGGAGTGACCAAAGAGGCAGGATGGAAATCAACCATGTCAGCTGCCGTAGAGTGGACTGAGAAGTAACCATTGGATCCGGCAGTATGGCAATCATACGTGATCTTGATAAAAGTGATTTCAGTGGTGGGATGGGACCAAAGTCCTCGCAGAGTGGGATTTGAAGGAATTGATGGCATGAGATATTTTAGTACAAAGCAGAGCAGAACAATGGAGAACTAGCTGAAAGGGAAAGTGGAATGGTATGAGAGAACTTTTTTAGGTGAGGTGCTTAGTGCTGGTGGGAACAGTCCACTTTTATAATAGAGAAAAAAGAGGAAGAATTGTATTGTCAATGTCCCTGAGCAGACAGGAGAGATGACCTAGTACAGCTGACCATTGAACAACGCAGGGGTTAGAGGTGCTGACTCCCATGCAGTCAAAGATCTACATGACTTCTGACCCCCCCAAAACTGATAGCCTACTGTTGATCAATAACATAAACAGTGGATTCACACATATTTGGTATGTTATATGTATTATATACCGTATTCTTACAATGAAGTAAGCTAGAGAAAAGAAAATATTAATAAGAAAATCGTAAGGAAAATACATTTGCCGTACTGTACTATTTTTATTTTTTGAAAAGTCCGTGTATAAGTGGGTCTGCTTAAAGGTCAACAGTATACAAGTAGAGGGGTTGACCTTACACAGGATCACAAACAGTAACAGTAACAGCAGAGAATCCAGAGTGTGTGGACACAGTTGAAGGTGAGGCATATGGTGGGAGCCTGTGGAAGTTCTCTATCAACCCCTCTAATTTTCTCAGTGAAATAAGAAGTAATGTCATCAGCGGAGAGTAAGGGTGGGTAGGGAAGTGCTGGGAAGGAGAGAAGAGAAAGTTCGAGACGTTTCTATGAGAATCTGCGAGCAGATGCCTTAGGTAAATACAGTATGCATAAATGAAGGGCCCGCTTAAGGTTAAATGTCATTCATTTGAAATGATTCCAGTCAGCTTCCTGGTGGGCAGGTCTGGATGAGGCAGAATTGGATTTAACAGTAAATCTAGAAAAGGCCATGGGAGTGATTATAATGATGGGCCCTGATGCTTAAGCTAGTAAGGAGAGAAATGAGGGAGTAAGGGTCAGTGGAAAGGAAGTAAGATCAATGGATTATAGGAGGTCAGCAGGTGATTGGGGCTGGGAAGGCACGAGGTGTTGGGAGAAGAAGGGGGTGCTGGAGGTTGAGATTGAATTACTGACACAGAAAGGTCTGGGGTATGACAGTGGGAGGCAGTGGCTGAGGTAGAGTGAACACGAGTAAGAACTGGATGGCAGGAGATCAAGGAACCCAGAGGCCGTGTGTTCGGGGGGTGGGGACATCTCTATGCCTAATGGAATCATGGAAAATCCTGTCAGAATCATGTTGAGAGTGTGAGGGCGAGCAGGCGTAAACTGGAGATGGCCAAGACCCCACCTCCAGACCTGTGGAGCCAAGGCCAAGCACGCTGATGGGTGTGCGGGAGCCAGTTACCAGAGCCCGTGTGCACCTGTCCTCATGTCCACGGTCAGTGAGGCCAGGTGGCAGCTGGAAATCAGCCACCAGGAGAATACTGATGTGAAAGAAATCAGCAGGCCTGCTCATCTGTTCCTTCCCTTCCCCCAGAGCTGGGAGAGGAAACAAGCTACTCTTAAAAGGTGCAGGTGAGGGAGCAGTACCCTCAGGAGACCTGGGCTTGGGTTAGAGCGAGGCGAAGGACTCACTCATAGTAGAGGCTGAAGTCTGGGAGACGGCTGATGACTGACTTCAAGATCCATGGGGTGTGGGAAAGGGCTTTGGGGAGGGTGGGTGGTGGACGGAGCCTTACAGGAATTAAAGTGCAGAGGATAAGGGATGACCCGAGCTCTAAGGGCTGACACGAACAGGGATAAAGGCCTCATGAGATTAGGCACAAAGCAGTGAGGAGTCTCAAGTGGGGGTCTTGCAAGGCGCCCACAGAAATGACAGGTTGATTGGATTAGTGCACGTAAAGGAGGCAGAAAGAGCGAACCCACGTGGCCCTAAGGGAACTGTAGAGCTTCAGCAGTCTGGGGGCGGGGGGNTCTGGGGCCTCTGAACCCTTGGTCACCAGCCAGAGTTTCAGTAGAAGTCAGAGTTGCTCTGAAAGGATCTTGTGAGGCAGGAAAAAAGTGCTAAGAAAGTATTTGGAGACTATTTGATGATGTGTTTGGAGAAGAAATCTCCCTTTTCATGTGGATGGAGGCAGCAGAATTCTAGGAAACACTGGATCTCTTTCGCCCGGGTTAACCTGGGTGGGTTTTTTTGTTTTTTGTTTTTCTCACGGTGTATTTCCTTGTGCATAGGAAGCAACGGGAGTTCTGGTGGTCTCAGCCATACCAGCCTCACACCGGTCTCCAATCCACCATATGTGAGTGTGCTAATACCTCAAACCCAGTGTTTGCCTCAGGGGGAAGCCTGCTCCTTCCCTCCCAGGGCTGGCTTCCTGCCCAAGAGGGGATCTCTAAATCTCTAAATGTACCCCCTGCCCAAATAACCCCCTAGCAGCCATCTGAAATCCTACTCTGCACAGTTATTCCTTTGGATTTAGAAGAGTTTTCAGTTTCTGCAAATGCAAATGTCCCAGTGTTGGTGACACTGTCAGCCATGGCTCCCCAGGATGGAGTCCCCCAGGGTCTCTACAGCTCATAAATGGCTGCACACAACCTTCGTTTGCACTCCAGGCAGGGGGTTAAATTTCACTCTTCAGAAGCTCCTCTAAACAGCTATGTGTGCCTTTGATGAGTAAACAGGAGACTGAATGATTCCTTAATCAATGCAGCTTGCTTGCTAGACAGTATTGTTCAAATGGCAGCGGGGGGTGGGGGGAGGCTAGTAAAGGTGTCGGTGGTTGCAAACGCTTGTAAACTACTTCCTGCCTTAATACGTGGGGGCTGCAGCTTGGCAGAGCTCAGCTGGAACCGTCTGTGTGAGGCCCTTCAGAAATGGCCCTTGTGCCAGCCCCTGGAAAGGAGGGAGGGAAGGGGACGGGGCACCAGGAGGAGGGAGAGGCGCCTGGCAGGAGGCTGCAAGGGGACAAAGGTAGACGACAGTGTCCGTGTCACAGATCAGCCCATGGCAAGTCCTCAGTCACTGTATTACTCGCTTGTCTCAGCCCCACATTAGTTTTTCTTTTCTTTTTCTCTTGAAAACTTGTGATGACTACTATAGGGAGAGTTTCAAAAGAAGAAAACCCTCTTATGATTCCTACACACTGGCAATGTTTTCATATCACCTTATGGATACATATCTTACAGGCTTACACTAACAGCTGCAATACCACTTCCCATATTTTTTTAAACTAACATTTTTAAAAATTTTTTAATTTTTAAATTTTTTTTAAGTTTTTAAAAATTATTATTAACATGTAAGGTATTATTTGTTTCAGGGATACAGTTCTGTGATTCATCAATCTTACACAATACACAGCGCTCCCCACAACACATACCCTCCCTAATGTCCTTCACCCAGCCACCCCATCTCCCCATCCCCTCCCCTCCAGCAACCCTCAGTTTATTTCCTGAGATTAAGAGTCTATTATGGTTTATCTCCCTCTCTGGTTTCATCTTGTTTCATTTTGTCCTCTCTTCCCCTATGATCCTCTGCCTTGTTTCTCAAATTCCACATATCAGTGAGAGCATATGATAATTGTCTTTCTCTGATTGACTTATTTAGCTTAGCATAATACCCTTTAGTTCCATCCAGCTCACTGCAAATGGCAAGATTTCATTTTTTTGATTCCTGCATAATATTCCATTGTATATATATACCACATCTTTTTTATCTATTCATCTGCTGATGAATATCTGGGCTCTTTCCATAGTTTGGCTATTGTGGACATTGCTGCTATAAACATTGGGGTGCAGGTGCCCCTTTGGATCACTACATTTGTATCTTTGGGGTAAATACTCACAGAATGGGAGAAGATATTTGCAAATGACATATCAGATAAAGGACTAGTATCCAAAATCTATAAAGAACGTATCAAACTCAATACCCAAGGAAGAGAGAATCCAGTCCAGAAATGGGCAAAAGACATGAACAGACATTTCTGCAAAGAAGACATCCAAATGGCCAACAAACACATGGAAAAATGCCCAACATCACTCAGCATCAGGAAAATACAAATCAAAACCACAATGCGATACCACCTCACAATAGTCAGAATGGCTAAAATTAACACGGCAAGAAATGACAGATATTAGTGAGGATGTGGAGAAAGGGAGCCCTCCTACACCGTTGGTGGGAATGGAGGCTGGTGCAGCCACTCTGGAGAAGAGTATGGAGGTTCCTCAAAAAGTTGAAAATAGAGCTACTCTACGACCCAGCAATTGTACTACTGGGTATTAACCTAACATTTTATGAGAAACGTTTTTCATGATATGATCTTCATAGTGATATTCTAGTTATTTCCCCTGTGTTTTGGAAAAGTTTTTTTGTTTTGTTTTTTACCAAACCAGATTGAAGTACCTCTTTAATTCAGTTTCCTACTTCATTTCTCAAAGGCACATGAAAATGCTGCTGAAACTTCTAATGAGCATCTGGTAACTAGTATGACTACTGGTTGATGTTTAATTTGCTCGTGTAGCCCAAGTTTGATTTACATTAGACTTTTGGAAAAGTCCATACTGAAAAAAGAATTTGCAGCCCCTATTGTTATACTTGCGTATCTCTAAATCCAAGAACCCCAAGGAAGGAGCCACTGACTTAAAGGGTCGCCTCTCGCAGGGTTGTTTCTGATGGAGCATGATCAATTTCTAAACTATTAGATCATTTCTTTTCTTTTTAACTGTTTTAGATGGTGCTGCCATAAGTATTATTTTGTATCTTTCTGTTTAATGCTACCATAGAGAGAAAATAATCTCAGGAGTAGGTTATTGAGTCCAGAGGTATAGGCAATTTTATTTAATAAGACTTAATGAAAAATTTGCAGATAACTATTAAAAATATATTTACTGAAGATGCACATACAGTTGAATGGTCACCTTTCTTTCCCTTCCTTCCCTCCTTCCCTTTCCTTCCCTTCTCTTCCCTTCCTTCTTCTTTCTTCTCTTTTCTTCCTTTCTTCTCTTTCCTTCCTCCCATTCTCCCTCCCTTTCTTCCTCCCTCCCTTCCTTTTATCCCAGCCAAAATCTGAGTTCCTAATATATGATGGAAGTGCATTAACTCAGAAATTAGTAGAATGCAATCCTTACAGAACTTTAGGGTGGGAAGGGAGTGGATTTGCCAGAGGGAGGATCTCCATTTCCAACAAGATTCATGAATGTATTAGTTTCTATATTCATTTATCATTTTGTTACCAAATCTCTACCAAATTTCTATAGATTAAGCCCAGAATATTAGTTACTATAATTTTGGCATTTCACTTTTCTTATAAGTTAACCTGAAAAACTATTGCATTAACCAATGTGCTTTCTTTTTTTTTTTTTTTTGTTTCCATTATTTGTCTGTGCCCAGCAATTTCTATGGAAGAAGGTAAGAAATAGTATTTGAGAAAACAAACAAACAACCTCATCTCCGAAGTCTCATAGAAATTTTGTATAGTTTTCTTAATTCACTTCAATCCATTTCAGCTATTTTTTAAGCTCTCCTGTATACCTAGTTGTATGCCAGTCACTAATATCCTAATTTGTAAAAAAAAAAAAAAAAAAAAAAAAAAAGATGTCAGTCAACAGAAAGCACGTATGATGTTGTCGTCCTAACATTGAGAGGAATAGAAGAAAGGAGAGATAACGTTTAGATGCAGCTTATGGTAAAAAGTCAATAAGAGTTGTGAAGCTGGTTCACTGTTTTGTGTCAACTGTTTTACACACACGGTCTTAAAAATAACCCTGTAAGGAATTGCGATTATTCCCTTTTTATGGATTAAAAGATTGAGGTCTGCAGAAGGTAAGAACGTTGGAGGTGTTGCAGGTACTATAGTATGGATGGAGGCTTCTGTCTAAAGGGCCCTGCATCATGGGCAAATGGGACTTCCAGCTATTACTGCTCTTTCTCCAAGCCCAGACACCCAGGTGCCTCAGTATGATGCCAAACGCACACTCACAAAAGCAAGAAAGCAAGATGCCACCTGCTTGTGGAAGCGGAGAGAAGTGAGAAGAGCAGTCCCCTAACCACCCCCACATTTCAGTCCTGAAATTCAGTCCTGAATCAGACCACCATCACAAGACCCCACAACTGGGTGCCTTAAATAACAGACACTTTTTTCCTCACAGTTCTGACAGCCCGAAAGTCCAAGATCAAGGTTTGGCGGGTCTGCCTTCTGGTGAGGCTTCTCTCTGGCTTGCAGATGACTGCCTGTCCTTTTGGGCCTAGGCCCCAATCTTATGACCTCATTCAACCTTAAAGACCCTGTCTCCAAATACAGCCAAACTAGGGGCTAGAACTTCAACATGTAAATTCGGGAGGGATACAAATCAGTCCATAACACCTACCCTTGCCACCAGTGTGGAACTGTTGATTTTGAGAGAGTAAAGTCAGTGTCTGTCTTACATCCCAGAGTAGCAAGTTAGAAAAATCAGGGCTACTTGTGCTGTTTTTAGAAAATCACTCCTGTCCTCTGTAAAACAGGAACAATAATTATAGTTTTTCTTTGCTTAAAAACACACACACATAAAACCTTTAATTATGTCTTAGGAACTAATGGATCCACTGTTGTTATAAAATACTAATCTGAAAAATAATCTCTCAATAAATGTAAGGAATTGAATGGCAGCTATGTTACTGGTTTACCTGTGTCCCTCTCTCTATAAAGCAGTATTATTTTATAAAATTTTTCATATTGCATATTTTACTTAAAAAACAGTTAATGATATGGTCTGTAAGGAGGGAGTGATAAGTTTATTATATGACTTGGTAATATTATAGCTTATTATACAGACAATCATTTGCAGTTTTGGAACATGACAAGACTTATTTATTAAACCACTATTTATTGTGACACGTGGGTGGCTCAGTTGGTTAAGCAACCGGTTCTTGATTTTGGCTCAGGTCATGATCTCAGGGTCCTGGGATCAAGCCCCTTAGGCTCCATGCTTAGCTCGGAGTCTGCTTGAAATTCTTTCTCTGCCTCTCCCTCTGCCCCTCTCTTTAATAAATAAATAAATAAATAAAATCTTTTTAAAAACCCCTTTAAACTACTATTTATTGATCACTTGGGAAGTGCTGGGCACTGTGTTAGGCACAAGATGTATAGTGCTGAAAAAAGTTATTTTTTCCAAACATATATTCAAATTTTGATATTAAAAGGAAAATTCAGTTCAATTTAATAATTTATCAGGTACCTATTATGTGCAAGACACTGCACTAAACTCTGTAAAGTATAAAAACTAGCAGAACAGTTTCTGCTTTCAAGGCATTATCTAGGAAGGCAAATAAGGCAAATACTCAAATGATTATATTACAAGGTAATGTGCAGGAGCAGAGAGTTCATGGTAGTAGGAAGAAAATGCTATGTGGTTAATGGCAGAGATATTCATTTTAGTTGGTGTTTGAGATGGACCTTGAAGCATTACAGACAAAGGGAACAGCATAAGCAAAGGCACAGAGGAGACCTGATGGTGGCTCCTCTGATGGGGGTACAAGACACGTGACTGAAAGAAGTAGATAATAACCTTCAGAGTTGGGTTTGGGTCATGTCGTAGAGGGTTTTGTGTATTAGGATGGGATGGGTGGTTTTAAAAATTATATTCTCTTATCCTGTTATGAATACCCCAGCTAAAGGTAAAAATAATTAATATTTATTGAGCACTTACCATCTGTCTGAGCTTTTCATACATTATCTTAATTAGCCCTTTCTTATATGGTAGGTATTACCACCATCTCCATTTATAGATAGAAAACTGAAGCTTGAGGTAAACTAATTGACCCCCTCTAAAAGATGATGGGTTTTTTTTTTTTTTTTTAGGTTTTATTTATTTGTCAGAGAGAGAGAGAGAGTGAGCACAAGCAGGGGGAGCAGCAGAGGGAGAAGTCCCTGCTCAGCGGGAAGCCCGATGAGGGATTCGATCCCAGGACCCTGGTATCATGACCTGAGCCTAACTCAAACGCTTAACCGACTGAGATATCTAGCTGTCCCAAAAAGCTGATGCTTTAAAAATTGTAACCATTTTATGTTATGTAGGCTTCTATACCATAGATCTTCATTTTCATTTCGTACAGTGGAGTCCTTTTTCTCCCTCCAAGTGAGCAAGCATGAGGAATAGTTGTAAAAGTAATGTTATTATAAAATGGTCTGAGTTTTTCTGACATAAGTCTATACGTTGGGAATTTTGTTTGTGATACTCATACATTTTAAGTTCTATTTTTCTATCCTCTTTTAGATGACATGAAGATTGATGAGAAGTGTGTGGAAGCAGGTAACGTTTCCTCTTGACAGATTTACCACCAGAAGGAACATGAAGCATCTCAGCTCTAGATTTTCTAAAGCAGAATTAGCCAAATGGGGCCGCAAGCCTTTCCTCTGGAAGAAATGTGTAAAATGAGCTCCTTCCCTCCCCACCCCTTGCATCCTTTTTCTGTGGTTCTGGCACTTGAAAGGGAAGCACAGCTGTGGGAATGTCTCCAGGCTCCAAACCAACCTTCTAGAAAGTGTTCTAGAAAGCAGTGTCTTGGAAATGATCACGGGAACACTTAGTAATACTCAGGTGTTATGTTCAGCAACATTCAGTGGAATGTCTGGAAACTGCCATGCTCTTTGGGAAATACTATAAAATATTGAAATGCCAATTTTTAAAAAACAACATATATTTTTTGCTATTGTTTGGTACCATCTTCTGATAGATTCTAATATAGATAATTAGTAGTGGGTTACAAATTTTTGAGAGAAATATATGAAAACTTTTTATCTTTCAATACTTAAACTTTTTGTAAATTGGGAAAAGATTTTCCAAATTTAGTGGCAGAACTAAGATTGGTTCAAGAATCACAACAGTAATGTTGGGAACTATTGGAAAGTCAGTCTGATAGGTGAGTTTGTCTTGGCTTTCTGGGCTAATCTAGTTTTTAGAAATTAAAGAACAATATGAAATCTTTAAATAGTGGATATTCCAAAGATTCACATATACTTCCCGGAACAACTACAGAATAATGCTGACACCATATTTATTCTATCAAATACACATTCTGTTTTTTAAAAACTCACCCCAATATTCATTTCTTTCTGTAATTTAATTAGGTAATATGTTCACTTACTTTAAAATTCAAAAACTACAAAAGTATGGAATTCCTCCCTTTCCCTGCTCCCCTACTCGGTTTTATTTCTTGAGGTAATAAATGCTCGGTTTCTTGGTGATCCCTCCAGACATATTCTGTGCATATAAAAGCAATAATGTTTTTTCTCCTCTCCCTACCATCATCCTTACCATTTTTTTTAAAACACCTTTTTTTTAAAAACAGAAGACGTTTTTGATGGTATGTTATACACACTATTCTGTTCCTGGCTTTTCCCCTTAGCATTATATATGAGTCCGTCTTTTACATAAATAGCCTCTTCATTTGTTTTTAATAGCTTATTGGGGAAGTAAATTATTGTGCATTTATACAATAACTTACTGGTAGACATTTGAGTTATGTCCAGTCTCTTCTATTACAAGCAGTGCTACAATGACTAGCTTTGTAAACACACTGTCTCACACATGGGTGAGTGTGCCCTCCATGCAGTATTGCCTGATCCAAGGATGCATGGGTTGGTACCGTTGCTACATATTTCAAACTGCTCTCCACATACACTCTAGCTTCTGAATCCTTAATATCTCTTTAAAACGCTAATAACTGTTTTAATTGATGAGAAAGTTGGTTTATATAAAATCTTTCCTCATCACCTAAACAAGCCTATCCAATTAAACCATTTATACACTCATCCTCCTCGCCACACTCCCTATTCCCTTTGCTTATGCACTACCTCCTGCCCCCCAGCTTCAGGCAGGGTGCAACCCTCCTTCATCTGCAAGCCCTCTTGCGGCAACACTGTGCACACTCTGACACCCATCGGGGCTTCCTGTGACATTCTACCTTTCCCTTCCCTCTGAGCCTCTTTCACATTCCATTTATTCTCTCTTTTTTTCAAGATTTTATTTATTTATTTGACACAGAGAGAGAGAGGCAGTGAGAGAGGGAACACAAGCAGGGGGAGTGGGAGAGGAAGAAGCAGGCTTCCCACTGAGCAGGGAGCCCGATGCGGGGCTTGATCCCAGAACGCTGGGATCATGACCTGAGCTGAAGGCAGACGCTTAACAACTGAGCCACCCAGGCACCTCCCATTTATTCTTTTCTAATTTATTTATTTTAAGCTCCTGCAGCACCCCTGCTTAATGTCATAGCCCAACTGTTAAAACCATGTATCTCATTTAAGGTTTTAATATGCCAGAGAGACCCCACTGACTTGGCCTTGATTTAGGAATGAGTTTTAAAAGTTGGCATGTACGCAGAAGCATAGGGTCAGGGAATTAGGCTGTTAAAATATAGACTCAGTATGGTTAGTAATATAATGACACTTTTGGGTTTTTTTTGGTCTCCATGGGAAACCACAGATGAAGAAACATTTGAATCAGGTAAGTAAAAAATGAGTATTTGGTAGTGATTTTTAAGAGTCTGTTCTAAATTTTGGTATCATTTAAACACACATTTAGGGACATCATACAATAATTATTTCAATACCTCAACAGTATAGTTGTGAGATATTATAAGCTTCACCTTCACTGCTGCTTCTTATTAGGGACATTTTGGAACTCTGTGGGAGCATTTTTTGGTCGGCACGTTGATTTGGGGCACCACTGGCCTTTAACTGGTAGGAATCAGGAATGCTAGATGTCCTGCGGTGTGGAGACCATTCTGCACAATATTTTGAATGTCCGGTTGGATGAAACCCATTACAAATATAAACAAGCAGTTCTTTAATCCATGGAAGTGATGTAAGTTTTCACGAGACATAACATGAAAAGCTCGGTTATTTAGAAGCCTGTCATCATGGAGAGAGACATTTGAACAGAATTCAAGACATTGCCTTGTAGTTATTGAATCATCGACCCCACACATTCTGTCTGCTCCGTACTGACAGTAAATAAACTGGAAAGTAAAGTATCAATACTGATCAATTATTTTCTTTTTCTTTAATATGTTACTCGTTATTATTGATGACACATGATATCGTCAGGTGTGTGTCCCTCAGAGTACTGTAGACATCATGAGTCACAATATAGGTCTCAGAGTATTTTGAAAAACTGGCAGCCTGTTAACATTACTCCCCTGCTTCCAAAAGTGTATTTCCTCATTTTCTCCATTTCGTCAGTCTGCAATTGCTTTGGCGTATTATCCCTATTCAGCTAAGGAAATTTCCCTCTTTCTTTTATGTACAAATAAACCTGGTCTGTTATGACCCATCAGAGCACTTGCTATTCCAGATCTGCTGTTACTCCGCCCGTCTGTGTTTCTATACTTCATATAAGGGATATTTTCACGTCCTTTCATCCATGCTTCTTCGTTAGAAGTCTCCATAAGCATCTAATCATTCCTCACGTCTTCTAGAGAAGTCGTGCCTGAGGATTTCTAGTTTGAAATACACTATTTTAAAAATATAAATGAATTCCTTTTAGTTTTTTTCTTCATATTACAGTTAGAGCACTATGTTGGTTTTTAAAATTAAGTGTGTGGTAGCGTCTTACCATTAATTAAATTTCCTAAAAGTAGAGAGATTGCTATAAACATTGGTCGTAAAAAAGAGGGCGTTCAGTCAGATGGAGTGGGAAAGTGTGCACCTTACTTCCCATTTATGTTGTTTCTAAATTTCCTGTTTTCCATTAGATAGTTGGTCTGTCAGGGTATGTACACCTGGCCCAGTGTTTGGGACTGGTTTACTTTTTAATGCCTCTGGATTATAGTCCTCTCATTTCTCTGGAAGACAGTCTACACGTCGTGCTGGAGGCCCAGAAGTGTCTGTGACGTCTGTGAATGGAAAGGCAGGATGATGGAGTGGTTAAAGCCAGGGACTGGAGCCAGACTGTGCAAGTAGGACTCCTGCTCCATAGGTCCTCCATCACTCCACCCCTCTGCCCTTCACTTGCCCCACGTCTAAGTGGGAAAAATAATTTCTATAAGTAAAGTGCTTAGAATGTAAGCGGTAGGTGAGCGCTTGCTAGCAGTACTGTGCGTTTCGCTCTGGATGGGCGTTCAGCAGAGGAACGCGTGCAGCCGCCCTTAGTCACCGGGAGGTGCCCCTTCTGGACTCCTCTTAGTCAAAACTTGAGAACTCCCAAGTGTATTCTGAACCCAACTCACTTAGGAGGTCAATTAAGGAGCAATTAGCACCCAGCTGGCATGTTTCCTAGGTAAATAACTCTTGATATTTATTCATGATGCTTAATTCTGTTACTTAGAGCTCTTTGTGGGTATTTCCATTTCTTCAGTTTTGGTCTCAACTCTTCTCTGAATGCGGTATCATATGACCTCCTTGAATTTCTCCAGGAGGTGATGATATAGTCTAATTAGGAATGCCATTTAAAAAAAAGCAACAGAGAAGATGGATGTTTTAAGAGATCTAGAAAACAAAGAAAACAATACGCTTTGTGTTCGGTTCCCCCTGTCTCGTGGGCCACCTGGAGAAGGACGTGTGTCACTGGACCCAGTGAGGGGTAAGGAATAAGGATGCTCGGGCCTGCCCGCCCCACAGCCCACCTCACAGGACTGCAGCATTTGGCCTCTGGGAGAGGAGAGGAGGCTCACAGCAGTTGCCTTCCTATGATTTCTCTCTCTCAAGCCCTATTTTGTGCGGACCAGCAGAGAGGAGTCTTCCTAGACAAAAAGCCCTCAGGGAGAATGTAGGTAAGAGACTTGCAGAAAAAGTTATTGTTCTCCGAGCAGTCAGGTCCAATGAACTCCTGGTCACCAGTTCTATGTCGCTCATTTGTCTTGCCAGGCCTACCTGAGTGACAGCCTTCTCTAGGGGTGACATCAATGCGTTGCTTTTGTCATTGGTCTTTATTGGATGGTCAACTTGATCTTTTCAAAGACTTAACTTTTTCATGTCTCTTTCTTCACTTACCAAATATCCAGAGGAGCTTTCAGAAGGTAATTGTTTGTTTTCATTTCCTGGGTAGGCTATATTTAAGATCTTTCAGTGCCTCAATGTGCATGCTTGACAGGGTACATTTTACGATAAGAAATATTTTAAGGGTGGGGGCGCCTGGGTGGCACAGCGGTTAAGTGCCTGCCTTTGGCTCAGGGCATGATCCCAGCGTTCTGGGATCGAGCCCCGCATCAGGCTCCTCCACTGTGAGGAGCTTCTTCCTCTCCCACTCCCCCTGCTTGTGTTCCCTCTCTCACTGGCTGTCTCTATCTCTGTCAAATAAATAAATAAAATCTTTAAAAAAAAAAGAAATATTTTAAGGGTGAAATCAGTGATGAGATATTCAATTTCATAGAAAAATATTTAAAAATTATATTCCTAAATAAATGTTTCCATAAGAGACTCTAACTATAGAGAACAAACTGATGGTTCTGGAGAGGAGGTGGGTGGGGGATGGGCTAAATGGGGGATGAGTGTTAGGGAGGGCACTTGTGTTGAGCACTGCTGTATATGTAAATGATGAATCACTCAATTCTACTCCCAAAACCAATATTACACTATATGTTATCTAACTAGAATTTAAATAAAAATTTGAAAAAAAAACTTAAAAAAAACCCTTACTGACATATTTCAGTTAGAAAAATGTGCTTACTTAACAGAAAATGGAATTGGAATTGATATTGGTGTGTTTTCTTTGTATTTTAAAATGTATGTTTTAAAGAAAAGGTTGTATATGTTAGTTCATTCTACAAACAATGGGTCTTTATATATTTCAATGATCAGAACAGAGTTGCATAAGTGAAAAGGAACATATATTCTTAAAAAGTAATTTGAAAATTACATTTTCATAACTTTTTTCCCTCAAGTTTATAGGAATTTTTCTGAGACCCCAGTGGCAGCAGAGGCAGAAGTTGAAATAAATAAATTCTGGGTGCTTCAGAGCCACTGGAATCAGTGTTCCTCACCTTGTCTCTCAGATTCTTGGACAGTCAGACACAATTGGCAGCCGTAGGACAAATACTAATTTTATACAGAATAAACCATTTTATCAGGGAGAAAATAAAAACCCACCTCTAACAAAGGGACTAATTATAGATCTTGCAGAACCCCATTTCTACAAGTTGAAGCCAAAGCCAGTTCATCTCTTTCTTTTTTTAAGTCAGTTTTCTTTGGTCATGTTTGACAATGTATACCTAATTTTTATTTGTTTTTACGGTGACTCAATATCTTTCTCATAATGTTAAACAACCCTAAAATAGCTTTTTCTTTCCATTGTACTTGACAGCATATATTCAGTGTATAGCTAAAATTCTGAAGAGTGTTTCCACATAGTTTGGTGCATATGATAGACTGGAAAGTGCTTAGGACAGTCTTCAAGAAGCCATTTAAGATGAATTCAGCTGTGCTGACATCTACTGAAATGGTATCACTTGCAGATTTGAAGATAGATTCATGCATCTGTTCTAAGTAACCTTCTCCTTCTCCCCCTTCACATATTCTGTTCCTGCCATTCTCTGTGTTCCAGACAAGGAGGAATTTGTTGGCTCTGGTCAGAAGTTCTTTATCGGTAGGTAATGATTAATAAGAGGTAGGTCATCCTCACTTGTCAAGTTCTATTCATATCATCCTGACTCTTCCGAAAGCTTCTTTTGCTGATAAACATTTCCAGACTTGCTCCTTGTTCTGCTTTCCCTCTATCCCCCAACTCCTTTTTTTGGGTCAGTATTCTGCTGTGTTGATCATTCATTATAATTCATCTGGTTTCCACTGGATATCTCTTAATTATTCATCAAACAGAAATCTTTGGTTCTCTTCCAGACTGTTCCATGACATATTTATGTTACTTTAAAGAGACAAGTTCTCTAACTATTAAACTTGGTTTTGATGGCCACATTCCTGTAATCTGTCAACTGGGCAGAGCTTTCTGAAGGACCCATTTAAAGGCTCATGTAAAACCATGGTGGGCCTCCTCCCAGAGAAAGTGGGGAACACCAGGGTCTGTAAAGTGAAATGTTGGTTCCTTGGGCCTGGTTACACATTGGAATCATTGAGAGAGCTTTAAAAACAAAACAAAACAAAAAAACAAACAAACATAGGGCCACTTTTCTGCATCCCTTCTAGAAAAACTCAGCCCCAGTGCCATTAAGTAAGCCAAAAGTGTAGGCGTCTGCACAAAGGTTGGGAAGAAGCAGCCTGGAATGGGGCATCACTGAGCCATGTGAGGAGAGCATCTGTGCAGGGGATGATGGTCGACTGGTACAGGATGTCAGAGCCAGAGCAAAGTGAGGAGGAGAGCTGCTGTCACTTGGGCTCTGACCCTTTCTGTCAGGTTGCCTATCATCTGTCCCTCATCCTGCACAGGTGCTCTTAACTAATACAATAAGTAAACGTACTGAGGACCATCAGTCAGGTTTCTCACTGTTAGAGAAAGAGTTACACATACGAACGGGTGGGGGCAGGTGGCTGGAATGAATCCTGTAGTGTTGAGCTGGCATTGTAGGTGTTGGTGTGAACTCATGGTGTTCAACATATATAGATATAGATGTGTGTGTGCATGTGTGTGTGAGTGTGTGTGTGTGTTCATATATACACATAGAGTCCCGAGCTCTATCTACCCGGGAACAGCTCTTTTTTTAAAATACCAGAAGGCCCTGTGATTCGGTGGGCAGATGTAGCAGGATTCTAGGAGTTCAGAAGCCACGGTTAGTGTCCAGCTCTGCCACTGAAGACACAGTTGTGAGCAGCCACCTAACCTGTCCGTGTCTTAGAGTATCCATCCGAGAAATGTGAGTAATCGGCCTGCTCCGCTGTTTCCATCCTGGCCCAGGCCACTATCCTCCCTCGTCTGGGGCACTGCAAGGACCTCCCAGCTGCTCTCCCGTGAGTCCACACTTTACATCCTCCCCACGGCAATAGAGGACTTCTTCAGAAACATAAACCATGTCACACCCATTTCTCCACCACCCAGTGACTTTGCAGCCCACTTAGAGCACAATCCAACACTCGGCTGGAGCCCCCTGCCACCTCCCCTGCTTCCTCTCCCACCCTCTTTCCCACCATTCTCCCTACTGCTCACCACCCTGCCCCACTAGGGCTTCCTTGGGCTTCCCCCAACACTCCTGGAACTCTCCTTTCTCCGCACCTTAGCAGTTACTGTTCCCTTAGCCTGGGTTGCTTTTCCCCCAGATACCTCCTCACCTGGCTCCATGACTGCATCCCCTCCTCTGCTCAATGTCACCTTTTCACACACACTTTACTTGAACCACCTGCGTGAAGAAGCACCCCCATCACTCTCTATCCACCGATCCTTCTAAGCACTTATTTTTATTGATGTGTTTACTTTTCTCTCTCCTCCTCCATGAAATGTAAAGCCAGGAGGAAATGGCTTTGAGGTGTGGGACCACTAGGTCCCCAGCACCTGGCACTTAGTGGGCACTGGGTGCAGCCTCGAGGCAACACGCGAGGCGTTTTGCTGTTGTTCTCCGCGTTGCTTCCTATTTTCTACCCAGCCGTGATGCTCATTAACACTTGCTGACGGCAGTCACCGCAGGCTCCAGCAGGTGAGGAAGGAGAAGTGACCTCTCCTGCCTGGAGGTGACGTCCTGTACGTTCCCACCCTTGCAGCTGGCTTCCGCCGCAGCATGCGCCTTTGTCGCCGCAAGTCCCACCTGGGCCCGCTACGCGCTGGGCTGTGCGGGGCGGGCGGCCCCCGGAGCGCGCTGGGCGCCCCATACGAGGAGGTGGTCAGGTTCCAGCGCCGCCCGTCGGACAGGCACCGCCTCGTCGTGCTCGTGGGTACGTCCCTGCCCACCGCGGCGCTCCCCCTCCATACTGAGCTTTTCCTCCCAGGGTTGGCACTTTGGGGTTGGGAGCAGTGGCGAAGGTAGCATTCGTTAGGGACTCCCATGTAAACACTTTAAAAAAAACCAACCCTGTTTTATATGTGTGTGTTTATAAATAAAACTTTGCTGTCCCGCGCATTTGTCTACAGTTGAATGTGGCGTGCCCCGGTAGAGATGTCCTGGGGTAATAACAGGTTGTATTATGATGGAGCTTGGTTGTTTTTTTAAACCTGTTTAGAGTTTGTTCTATAAATATAGACGAGTATTCACCCAGACGGCAATGTCAGTCTGTATCAGAAATGAAAATCCTTAAGATCTATTTCCCGAAGATATTTGTAATCACCTTCTTTAGAAAAGTGTTGAAAGTCTTTTGGACTGTGTCTGTGGTGCTGAAGAGCAGGGCAAATACAGTGCTGGGGCGACCTGCCTTTGTGCCCAAGAGGCCCGCCAATCTGGTCCCTGCAGTGGCAGTACCGTAGGTCTTGCTGCCATCTCTGCGTATCCAGCTGTGACCGAGGGAGACCCCGTACAGCAGAACAGCATGCCTCACCGCGCGGACCGCTGCAGAACTGGCAGGGCTCGGGGCAAAATGAAAATACAAGAGCATCTTTAAAAATGATCAACATTTCGGGGCGCCTGGGTGGCACAGTTGGTGAAGACTCCGACACTTGGTTTCAGCTCAGGTCCTGATCTTGGGGTTGTGAGGTGGAGCCCCAACTGGGGCTCCACGCTGGCCAGGGAGCCTGCTTAAGATTCTCTCTCCCTCTGCCCCTCCCATTCGTGCCCTGTCTGTCTCTCTCTGAAATAAATAAATACATATTTTTAAAAAAAAGTTTGACATTTCAAGATGGCAAAGGAAGAGCATTAAACCAAGTGCAGTGTCCTAAGCATGGGCCCTATGTAACTGCGTGAAGTCAGCCCCGACTCCAGTTACATGCAGGGTGTTGACTCACAGAACCCGTAATTCTAGGGGCTGATTTCTGGATTGTGATGTGATAGACACTTCATTTGACAGGAAAGGTAGGTTGTGTCAGATTATCTGAAATGAGGCCGGAGAATTCTCACAGTGCCCAACAGCAGACGATGTTTGCTGGGGTGACCGGTTTCTGGGATGTCGAAGAAGTATGGGTTCCTCCTTGGGTCCCCAGGAAAATTCCTAAGAGCTGTCTGGAATTGTTTCCATTTGTGAGAAGTGATGTAATTTCCTGGAAAACATTTGCTCTCAAATATCTTTGATAGAAAAACTGAAATGATTGTGTCACCACGTAATTATATTTATCCAAGTCCAATAATGTCTGTATGTGGCTTTTTTGTGTTTAGGACCTTCTGGTGTTGGAGTCAATGAACTGAGAAGACAACTTATTGAACTCAATCCTAAGCATTTCCAAAGTGCTGTGCCACGTACGTGTCGTTTTTCTTTCCAAGCGGTTCATGTTTTAGTCAAACTGTCTTTGCCTCTGCAGATGCACTGATCTCACTTAACTATGCCACACCACCTTTGTTGTAAAAATAAAAGACACAAGGGATAGTCCTTACATAATATTTCTAACTGTATTTATTTTAATAGAGGGAATTGATTCATGGCCAAGTAGCTGGTGAGGCTTTTAAAAGGTGACTCTTTTCCATTTCTTAACAATCATATAGATGAACTTTCGGGAAAACTAATATTTCATAATAATAGCTAAGTAATAGTAGTACTTACTATCTTCCTGGCACTGCGGTTGGCTCTTTAAATGCCTTATCTTATTTAAAAAATTTTAATATATGCAGATATAATTTTATATGAACTATAAGTATGATCATACCATCATGGCAGGAAATAGCCAAGTGCATGTGGGTGCTTTCCCTTCACTTCGGTTCAAGAGAGGAACTTAGAGAAACCAACTAAAAGCTTAGTACGTGTTCCCTGCAGTTTGGGGGACACAGAAAACTGGTGTCAGAATTATACTTGCAAAATCTAAAGAATTTAGAGGACTGGCCAGGGGCTGTAGTTTGGGAAGTTGTTGCCCTTTTGGAAATCACAAATGACTAGCAGGAATAGAGATGGATTTGAGATGCTCGGCCGTCGTGGCAGTGGTGGTGGTAGGGTTTGCAGAATAACCCATGCATCCTCCAGGAGAGCAGAGCCACATTTAAATATTTGCCAAGGCTAAAAGAAACCTATAGTATCCAGCATCAGCATCAGTAAGTAAGACATTTCCGGCTCTTTCCTCTCCTCTCTGCTCTCTAGCCTTGGACAGCTATACAAATGGGGAGGAACAGTAGAAAGGCAATGAAAGGGAAGGGAAAAAGTGAATCCTACTTCCTTTCCTGACTTCTAGTTTCTCTGACTGCAGCTTCCGTGGCTGCAGCAAGTATGAGCCAGGTGTGGGGTGGAAGAGAAGCCCAAAATAGAAATGAAATTCATAATTTTGATTATTACACAGAAATGGAATTTTAGTTATTACATTGAGACTGCATTTTGTGGCATGAAAGATGGTGGCTTTTTTTTTTTTTAACTAAAACTAATCAGAAGAGTCATTATAATTGCTAGATTTTCATCCAGGGCCAGGGGAAGGTCTTGTCCCACAGAAGGCAGTGGGTGACAGAAAACGTTGCTTTATGATCATGTACCTTAAGCTGTGCTTTCCAAACACCGTTTATATATGTAAGAACGGACATTGATCTCCAAGGTAAAAACTACATAGGAAAGCACCATTTTTCAATAATCTGGATAAAGATAAAATTCCCACAGAACAGAGAAGAATTGTAAGAAGTATGGCTAGCCATCATTCAAAGTGAGAAAATGTGCATGTGTTGCTTTTTTAAATTGACTGAATAGTTTTAAGTTTAAGATGAATACCTCTAGTTATGCACCCGTTCACAGATTTTTTTTAAAGATTTTATTTATTTATTTGACAGAGACAGCCAGCGTGAGAGAACACAAGCAGGGGGAGTGGGAGAGGAAGAAGCAGGCTCCTAGTGGAGGAGCCTGATGTGGGGCTCGATCCCAGAACGCCGGGATCACGTCCTGACGAAGGCAGATGCTTAAAGATTGTGCCACCCAGGCGCCCCTCGTTCACAGATTTTTAACCTGCCGTATAAAATAGAGTCCAATAGAAGCCATGGAAAAGGAGTCATCTTAGATTTACATGATTTATTATAACCTCAGAGCTATAGTGTTTTACTAGAATTTTTTTTTTCAATACAAAGCTATAGGAGAACTGGCATAACTGTAGGAACTCTAAGGATCTGCAGAGAGGCTTGAATAAAGAAAAAACAGGGGCGTCCGGGTGGCTCAGTTGGTTGAGCATCTGACTCTCTCGGTTTTGGCTCAGGTCGTGATCTCAGGGTCATGAGATCAAGTCCTGCATCAGCTCTGCACTCGACATGGAATCTGCTTGAGATTCTTTCCCTCTTCCTCTCCCTCTGCCTCTCCCTTCAACCTGCGTGCGTGCGCATGCACTCTCTTTCTCTAAAATGAATGAATAAATAAAATCCTTAAAAAACACCAAAAATGACCCTCAGACGACATTCGGCTTTTGAGCCTCTCGAATGTTCATAATGCCTTTTTATCATTTAGGGCGTATTTCAAGCTCCTGTTTGGTCATTTCTGTCTGTTGGTATTATCAAGTGTTCATTTATTTCATTCTTAAACTTTGGCAAATGCAAATACACCATTTTTTTTTAAATGAACATGGAGAATTTGTGGTAATGCAGGTTAAGAGACTAGCAGCTTTGCAATATATGTAGGACACAGAGTTGGAACTGTGTTCTATTCATCTTTGCATGCTAAGAACCTAACATATCTGGAACAGAGGGACTCGGTATATGTTAGTTGAATAAATGGAGGAGCAGACAGTGAATCACTTTTAGTTACTCAGTGAGCTCCTGTGTTCTCTATCAAGTACTATTTAAGTTGGAGAACCTATAATAAAAGAATAGGACTGAATCCAGACTCCACCAATCTTTCCGTTCTGGAGATCCCCCTAAATTAATCACCATCTCACTTGGGTATCCATACATTTGGGCAAGACTGCAGGGATTTCTCCAATTCAAATCAGAGACAATCTGGTGTAGCAGAAAATATTAGTCTAGGAGTCAGAACAGCAAGGTTCTTGCTTGCAACTTTGCTTTTCATTAGTCTGTGTACACGAGCAAGGTAGTTACTCTCTAAAATCTTCAGTTACTTATCAGTAAACTAGGGATAATAAATTTTCACCTGGCTAGGCATGTGAGGATTGAAATGGGATCTTGGGAATTGCACTATCTAAATAGCAGATATGCTACCTGGGGGCCTTTAGGTATCTTAGACCTCACACTTAATTCGCTCATGCCTGCTTTTTTTTTTTTATAATTTTTATTTTGTTATATTAGTCACCATACAGTACATCCCCAGTTTTTGATGCAATTCCATGATTCATTATTTGCATATAACACCCAGTACACCATGCAATATGTTTTAATACCCACCACCGGCCTATCCCATTCCCCCACCCCACTCCCCTCTGAAGCCCTCAGTTTGTTTCCCGGAGTCCACAGTCTCCCATGGTTCATTCCCCCTTCTGTTTACCGCCCCCTTCATTCTTCCCTGTTTTGAAGTAAGAGCAGGTACCCATTAGGGCCTCCTCATCCTAGCTTAACACCCAATACATTCATGTCCACACTATGAGCACTTAATAAAGGTTTCTAGGTGAACTGATTTTGATAGGAGAACTTCTTTCTTATCACCAATTCAGGATCCCTCTTTTTGGTTCTAGCGTTTTATTTATCTGTTTATGTACTCATTTATTTATATTGATTGGACATCTTTATCCAAATGCATTTTGGTACTAAATCAAAACATTTTGTAGATTCTAAAGCCTTCTTTAAAATTCCATATTTTGATAGATACTACTCGCTCCAAAAAGAGTTACGAAATGGATGGACGTGAGTATCACTATGTGTCAAAGGAAACATTTGAAAGCCTCGTGTATAGTCACAGGTAAGCTAGAGGTTCAGAATCTAATTCTCACCTTTGGTTGTTTTACCTTCAAATTAGATCCACTATTTTTATGCATTATCCAAAGCTCCTGGGGTAATTCCTTTTGTTTCTGAAGAGTTAAGCAAGGACATGTAAATTGGTGTATTTGTACACTAACTCATTGGGCATGGAGAGGGAGCAGAATTGAATTGCAAATTTTAGAGATTTTGGAGAAATAGTTAAGTCCTAGATCCTTTAATATGTTTTTTCCTGTCGATTTTCCACTCATTCTTCTTGTGTTACCAAAGTCCACATATTTACATCCTATCTATGTTACTACAAATAATATTTTACTTGTAGAGAGCGTTCTGTTTTCCTTGTGGCACCCTTGCAGGATGCTTGAGTATGGTGAGTACAAAGGCCACCTGTATGGTACCAGTGTGGATGCTGTTCAAACAGTCCTTGATGAAGGAAAGATCTGTGTCATGGACCTAGAGCCTCAGGTAGGTCTGTGGTGGAACGTTTCCCATCTCCCCAAAGGAATGAATGAATATCGTGCATTTTGTGTATGTGCTGTAGGTTGTAGTTGAGATATTTTATTCTGTTAGCCTCTTAGGGATAAGACTACTTACCGTATCTAAGGGCCAGGATCTTATGTGAAGGAACAGTTTGCCGATATCTTGTCTTTAGTTAGGGAAGGAGCCTTGCTTCTCAGCTACAAAAAGAGAACTGAGCTGGTGGCTATAAAGAAAAGTTAGAATCCTGCTTTGACCTTGATCACAAAGGCATCAAGGAAACTGGCGGAGGGAGTAAGATATTGCTTGACACAGGGAGGTAAGGTTCCTACGTGGTCGTATCTACAGCTACCTCTATGAGACCATATGTGGAATGAGGCAGGAGTGAGCAAGTTAAGAGCACACAATGTGTAGGCTCCATTTTTTTGATCCTTGTTTTTGTTGTTGTTGTTGTTGTTTTGTAGTCATTTAAAAATATACCACGTGCATTAAAGAGAATCAGGGGATAAGGCAGTTGTTCTTCCTTGGGTCAAGGCTGGAGGTCAGTGTGAAGATGTCAGTAGTATCCAATATAAGACAATAACAAGAGGAAAGGGAAGTGAGGGTGAAACAGAACTGATCCACCTTTAGAGTTTGTCTTTGTGCCATGAAATTATGTATAGAATCCTATTCTCAGATTTCATAAGGGTGGTATGACTAGTAAGAGGAAGAGCCACAGTTTAAAGTTGATTTTGATTCTAGAACCCCATCTCTTAATTATTAAAATGTTTATTTTTTAGAGTTGAGGACTTAGGGACAAAGGAGAATAAATAAAAATAAATTAGCTAAAAATAATTATTGATTTCTGACCTTAGAAATTTTGAGAACATTCATGTTAACTCTAGGAAATTGAGACTTCTATTTTTAAATGTGCACTTAATTTTTCTGTGTAGGGTATTCAAGTAGCTCGAACCCAGGAACTGAAGCCCTATGTCATATTTATAAAGCCATCTAACATGAGCTGCATGAAGCAATCTCGGAAGAATGCCAAGATCATTACAGACTACTTTGTGGACATGAAGTTCAAGGTAAGATACAGAGGGAATAGATGAATGTGGCTTTTTTCCTAGTAAAAAGTCACTGTATTGTTTCCACAACATCCCTATATTAAGGAAAGTGATTTTTGTTTCTAATGAAAAATGCCCTTATTATTTATCCTTTTTACTAGACATGATTTGTAGACATTAAAATAAAGCTTAATAAATGCTATGATGCTCTTATTTTTTTCTTTTTTCTAGTCTAGCTTAAAAAAAAAAAGAACGCAAACCACAGTTTGCAAAGCCACATGGAAATTTGGTGTGCGTAAGACTGACATTTATATTTTATTATTTATTGTATGAAAAAGTTTGAGAATTTACTTTAAAAATGCTGTAGTGAATGGGGTGCCTGGGTGGCTCAGTGGGTTAAGTGTCTGCCTTCGTCTCAGGTCATGATCCTGGGGTCCTGGTACGGAGCCCCCACCTGCCTCGGACTCCCTGCTTGGCAGGGAATCTGCTTCTCCCTCTCCCTCTGCCCTCTCATGCTCATGCATGCTCTCTCTCTTTCAAATAAATAAATAAAATCTTTTTTAAAAATTCTGTAGCAAATATATCTTATCTGTAATATGAGGTATCTATACAAAATATATTTCCAAATGCAAACATCATGTGTTAATGATGATGGAAATTATAGAGGGGCTGAGACAGGTGGGATTAATCAGTGAACTCTTCCTAGAATAGGTAATTTTTTTCCAGTTTTTTAAAAATTAAATCCACCTTAACTATTTTAAATCATCATAAACATTCAGCAAGTTGTATAAATCTTATGTGTAACAGCTCAATGAATTTTTACATGTGCATGCACCCAGATAACCATCACCTAGATCAAGATATTACATTCACTTATTTTGTGTGTGTGTATGATAAAAAACACATAAAACATAAAACTTACCATCCTAACCGTTTTTAACTGTACAGTTCAGCAGTGTTAAGTATGTTCACATTATGAAACAGATCTCTAGAACTTTTTCATCTTATAAAACTCAAATTAAACATATGGAATGCATCACAAATTTGCATGTCTTCCTTGCATAGGGACCATGTTAATCTGTACTGTTTCCAATTTAATACATGTGCTGCCGAAGTAAGCAAGAGGTATATTTATGTAATCCCTTGTTACTATTTCTATCTTCATGGTTTTTGTGGCTACTGTATGAGAGTCTGATTCTTCAGTTTGCACTTCAGACAGTGGAGTCTATGGATATATTCTCTAAATCTTACGGGCATTTAAATTTGTGTTCTCATTTTTACGGTGATCTAAGCAAATTAGCAAAATTGTTTCTGGGTCATAAGTATGGTCATCTTGTAAAGGCGTACTGCCACAACATTTCAGTGCCTGCATTTGTATTTGTGTTTATGATTGCACTGGCAACAAGTTGTACTTTTTTAATTGTTGTGGACAGATAAGGAAATAACAGCAATGAATCTAACACATAGTACCAAATGAAGGTCAAATGACCTTCACTAAATGAACATTTCACAATAGTGGAAATAGACAATATTAAAGGTGAATTAGGTCATCATGAAGCAAAGGACAATGAGGGTATGCCTAATTCAATAGAACCAGCTCATACCATCCTCATGTCGAAAGTGGCAAAATAATGTCATTTTTATCAGTATTTAATTTCGGGAACTGTATTATACCTTATAAAACTTCATTTGAAATTTATGTATAAGTTTTATATTTAACTGGTAAATTTGTTTTCTTCTTCCTTTCTCTTTTTTTTCTTTTCTTACTTACTTTCTTTCTTTGTTATATACAGTTTGAAAGCTTCAAGGGTTTAGATAATAGAATAAGATAATTTAAGTCCAAATAGGAAGTTGGGGGGGGGGATTGTTCTGGCTACCATTACTTAGTTTTGCAAAACCTTGACCAGGGAAACATTAACTAAGACTAAAGATAGAAACATAAATTTTCTGATTTAGAAGAGAGGACATTTATTTGACCTAAGTGTTTTTATAAATAGCTTCACAAATGAATGTAACAGCAAAAACAATTGCATATCATTTCTATTTATCTCATTAAGTCTGTGCTATCCATATTTTTCTATTTCTCACAAAGGATGAAGATCTACAAGAGATGGAAGATTTAGCCCAAAAAATGGAGGCACAGTTTCGCCAGTTTTTTGATCATGTGATTGTGAATGACAACTTGCAAGATGCGTGTGCCCAGTTGTTGTCTGCAGTTCGGAAGGCTCAAGAGGAGCCTCAGTGGGTACCAGCGACCTGGGTTTCCTTGGATACTGCGTCTTAAGGAAGCCTCCTGCTTAATGCCAGAGTTTTAACAATATCCATCTATTACAGAGCTCTGGAGTAACAGCTGCAATCTAAAACAGCAGTATTTGCCCCATTATAATGTATGCAAATTTAAACATGGTGCAGTTTATTAATCTTATTTGAAAAAAATATTTGCATTGTATGCATGTAGAGTTACCCCCTTGGCTTTCAGGGAAAAAAATGTTTTCCTTTACCTCATATGCAGCAATGATAAGAATACAATGTTAAGCCACTGAGTATGAAAAACTTCTATAGATTTCATATGGTCTTTGTACAATTCAGATAAAAGAGCTTCCCTAATAAAATAAGTAGTATTTAATTTCAGAAACTGTATTTAACCTCATGAAATTTCTGTTTTATGAAAACGGCTTTTACAAAAAGTGCCTACTTGACTGACTCAGCAAGAAAAAATGGTTAATGTACACATTTCACATCTAACATGAAAACTTACAGAAATGGCACTGCCCTCATCATTTATGTATCAGCCTACAAGGAAAAAATTATTCTTCTGATCAGAGCTATTAACAATCATTAATTTGCCTAAAAGCCAATATCCACATCATGCCTAAGTTAGGAAAGGGCAATTGACTTTAATTCTAGAGACCCATATCTGGGAATACCACAAGATGAGAATGCTATTCCAGGAAGTCTTATTTTTCTTTCTTCCCTAGGTCTTGAGACTTCCAGTCAGTCTTGCTGCCCCTGTATCTATCTACTGCATCATTCTCTAATGTTCCCTATACCCATACCATTCCTCTACCCCTCCCAACTTTTCTTAACTATAAAACAAACCAAGAGCATACCTCAAAATATTTTTATTTCTTTTTTACTTAAAGTGATTATATTTTTTTAAAAAACCCAAGAAAAAATTAAACCCAACCTCCGCACCCCCCCAAAAAAAACTCAACCAAAGAAAATTAAGTCATTTTTAATGGTATGTGAACTTGGATTTGATTTATGTTGTGTTTTTTTGAGGAAAAGCTTTCCCAAACTTGATTTACAGAGATGGAGGATAAGCAACTGGTGAAATTTTAAGAATTGCATGTATCCCCCCCCACACACACACCTGGAAGAAATCTGGTATTGTCTGTATCAATACATACCCAACCTGAAACATTGGGCTTGGGCGGGGGCAGGGGGGCGTCTCTAGCACCCTACAAAGTCGGTGCAGGAGCTGTGTCTTTCCACAATGTCAGCTTTATCCATTCATAAAGCAGGGTTTACACAATTTTAGCAGGTGTAGGATTCCAAACTGAAAGCCATTTCACTACCTGTTTAACTTGGCTTCACATATACCATACAAGAAACAATACAAAGTTACACAATAAACAAGATACAAGGGTAAGAAGTTAAAGAACCAAGCGCCAAGGGGCGCCTGGGTGGCACAGCGGTTAAGCGTCTGCCTTCAGCTCAGGGCGTGGTTCCGGCGTTATGGGATCGAGCCCCACGTCAGGCTCTTTCTGCTATGAGCCTGCTTCTTCCTCTCCCACTCCCCCCGCTTGTGTTCCCTCTCTCGCTGGCTGTCTCTATCTCTATCGAATAAGTAAATAAATAAAAATAAAATCTTAAAAAAAAAAAAAGAACCAAGCGCCAAGTCAGTCAGTGTGTGACTCGCTGAGAGGAAAACTCAGTCTGGTAGGGGTCAGCTCTGGGTGCTTACTGCTTATTATGTTGAAGCGGAGGAAGGGTCTCTATTTTGTTGAGATCAGTCGGGAGGTTGCCTTTGAAACGCAGTCAGGTATGGAAGAGTCAGCATCTGGAGAATCTGACCGTTTGCTACAGAAGTCCTCCCTTTTGAAAGGAGTTGAATGAGTCTGTAGTCCTTCCAGACCTCTTCCGGTTCTAGTGATTAGCAGTTCCTGGTTCTTCCAGGCAGTCTTGGCCTTGCTGATCATCAGTTCTTTGTACCAACAGCATGTTTGGATTTTAGCTGTATCTCTTCTCCTCATGGCCCTAGGGGGCCTTCCCGATTCATTACATCACTGCTCAGAAAGCGAGATTCCATCCTGCCGTCTACAGGACTAACCCGGCCCCTCCCTAACCCTGAGGCCTCGGGGGGCGGGGCTTGGTCCCGCTAAGGCGGGCTGAGACCTAGCTCCCAGAGCTGCGGCCTAACCGGACACCGGGAAGCCCCCGCCTCTCGCAGGTCCCGGAGGCAGGGGCGCGGGGAGCCACGCTCGGGCCGCCGGCGGTTGCGCTGAGGGACCCCGGAGGGAAGAGCGCCATGAGGGCGGACTCGGGGCTTGGGCTGGAGGCCCACCCGGTGAGCGGTGAAGGGCGCTGCGGCCACGGGAGGTGGTGGAGGCGGAGGGTGCTGCCTTAAAGCCTCGGCTGCCTCTGGGGCGGGGCCAGTGCCCAGGGCTGGGGGTCGCAGAGGGAGAGCCCTGCTCGTGATGTCTGCGCGTCCGCCCCTTTGGTGCTCACAGGATTGGACCGGAGCGGACGATGGAAGCTCGTCCCGAGGCCGGGACCCTAACCCCCGAAGCCAGGCGAGGACCCGGGCATGAAGTTTCCGGGGGCCTGAGTTCATGTTGCTATGACGACGCCTCTCGTTGCCTTCCCCGCCCCTGGGTGTTCCGGGACTGCCAGCTAGGTCTTTCTTGCGGGCTCCTCCCGGAAAGCGTTTAGCCACCCAGGAAAGAGATCGCAGTTTCCGAGTGGAGACTTTTAATCATGGTCTTTTCCCACCTCCCTCGAACAAATCACTGCAACCACTTGGGAAACCATGTGTAGAACCGTGATTGCTGCCCCAGGCCGGCTGGAGTCTGTCTTCCCAGGCATGTCAGCCCCCACTCCGACGTCCCCTTTTCCGCAGGGGTAGACCGCAGAGGCGCGACCAACTCCCCGCGCTGGCCTTCGCCCCCTTCTTTAAGAGCAGGGGCCGAGCGCCATCTCGGCCAGAGCCGCGCAGTCCGATGACGCACAGCGCCTGCGCGCGGCCGGCCCGGGCAGGAGCCAGCAGGGGGCGGGCTGTGAGCTCTGGGCGCCTGGCAGCGGGTGGCTGCTTGAAAGTCCGGCTTTAGACGGAATGGGGAAGAAGCAGGTGGTAAGCGAGCCTTAGTTAGGTTTGAGTTATTAAGATTTTGTGTTCAGTTGAGCCGTCGGACTTTTGAACGGCTTAAAGGTTGGCCTTGTGGATGGGTGACACGTCATTTTTGCGGGACTTTTGAAATGTGGAAGTGCGTGAACTGAATCTTTGGAAAGAACGCGATCCGTAGCATCCTTGCGATAGTTCTTAGGATTAGTGTACCTTTCCAGTTGCAATTTTAATGACCAGATAGTGTGTTAAGACATCCTGCTTTGTCCTAATCTCGTAACATTTGTATTAATAGAGTGAACGGATGGATTGCTAAATGGGACGGTCGTATAACAAACTAAAAGAGTGTCTAAAATGTAACCCTTTTGAGTCAATGCCCTCTGCGAGTAGCATGAGACACTTGGGACATTAAACTGATTTCTGTTAGTATTTTATTTTGAAAGATTCCAGAATGCTTCTCAATTGTAATCTCTCTGAACTGCAAACACAACTTTTCTTTTCATGTAAAGTATCATTTATAAGGGGTGTGTGTGTGTGTGTGTGTTTAATTCTCTCTGCCCTAAAATGCATTACTCATGCTGTGTTCACAGTGATTTTTTAAATAAGATTGTTACTGTGTGGTTTAAAGCCTCCATTGTCTTCTCATTGAATTGAAACAAAATCTAGACAAGTTCCTTTTGTCTTCAAGAGCCTAATTAATCTGGCGCCTACTCTTGGTAACTGTGCTACAGCCTTACTGGCCTTTTATCTGAAACCTTTAATCTCTCTTGAAAGGCTTTGTATTTGCTCCCCTTGGTCTCCTTTCTTCTCCTTATTCAGGTCTCAGCTCAAATATCTCTGAGAGACTTTCCCTAACTAAAGCGCACTACATCCTCTCTCATTTGTGTGTGTGTGTGTGTGTGTGTGTGTGTGTGTGTGTGTGTGTTTGTGTTTATAATCTTCTAATACTTAACCAGTATAATGGAAGTACCATAAAAGCAGGGATTTCTCTGTTTGGTTCATTAATGTATCTGTAGTCTTTAGAGCAGAGCCTGACCTCTGGATAGAAAGGAGTGTGGGAAGGAAGGAATTTTATATGAAACTTAGAAATGGTAGAACAAATTTAGAATTGCCCGTCTGATTCTCATTAGTACTTCCTGGGTTTCATTTGATGAACAGGGTTATCCAAAGATTTGAAGTACATGAAGTAAAGATGTTCTGAGAATTTTACTTACAAGCAATTTTCTTCTCCCCGTAGCGTCCTCCACGAGCCCTTCCACCTGTGCCAAGGTAAAAATAAGTTACAGTAATTTTATCATTGAGTTTTAAAAAATGCAAAGTAAATAAAGTGAAAAAGTTGACTAGTATCAGTGCAAAATAATAATAATTCAGAGAAGACTTCTTGAAAATTTTAGGAAAAGGCTTCCTAAAAGTTTAAAGGTAAAAAATCCTTGAATCATTAGGGTAACAGTTATAATTAAATGTTCTATTTCAAAGCCTGAATGTCAACATGGTAAGATAATGGATCCATTCTGAATGTTTTAATGTCTTGTTTATCAGATTTTTTATCCTCTTTTGTTTGCTGGAATAGTTTCCTCAGAGTTTAAGCTGATTTTAATCAGTGATAAAATAAGAATTCTTAATCTGCTTAATCCACTTTATTAATAGACAGTAGGAAATATGTGTATGTAAGTTCAGAAAATATTGGGGTTATTTTGTTAGCAGTTTTATTAGCTTTTTACTTATAAAGAATAAGCTAGTTTATAAACTAGCTGACAGTGTGAAAGCTTATTTTATTTTAAATTTATAATGACTTAAGTCAGTTTTCAGTCTGACAGTATAATAGATTTCTAATTAATAGTTTCCTTTTTTTGTCTTTGTCCTAATTAAATTTGGTCGGTGTCATGTAAAGTGCTAATCAAGGTGAGTTAGTTCACTCTTAATGTAAAACTTTTAAAAATTTGGAGTTCAAAAGTTAATTTGATTCCTTAATGTTTTTCTTAAAGTTGAATCTGAATGGTAAAATTTATAATATTGCAGCATCCTTTTATCAAAATAATCTCTTATGACTCCTATTTTTTAAATGAGGGTTGATGTATAACACTAGTTGTATGATTGGTATTTGGTTCATTCCTGAATGGAGTCATCTAGTATATAACCATTGGCTAGTTTATAGCTCTGGAATAGGGACTACATTTTCTTTTGTCTCATTTAATCAGGATAGACTTGGTTATGCTATACTAACCTCAAGGTCTCTGACTTAATATCATACAGGGTTATTTCCGATTGATGCAAAGTACACTGTGGCAGCAATCCAGGGCAGTTGTCTTTCACCACTCTTCACTAACGATGCAGTGATTCAGGCTACTTCTATTCTGTGCTTCTGCCATCTTAACATGCTTCAGCAAAGGAAGAGAAAGCTGAAGGTTACTCACTGGCTCTTTCAGTGTTTTGGCAGATTGGTTCTGCTCAAAGTGTATGGCCCAAACCAGTCACAGGCCACATCTAAGTGCAAGGGGGCTGGGAAATGTAGGGGATCAGATGACTATTTTGTGAGCCCACTTTTCTGATATTAGAAATGTCACAGTTTTTAATAATACTGACCAACAGTGAGCTACTGCCACCACGCTATAGGCTTTCTTTGACTTTCTTTGACTTTGACTTTCTTTGACTTTGTCAATTTCTTCCTTTTTTTTGAATGGACTCCACGCCCAACATAGGGCTTGAACTCTAGACCCTGAGATCAAGAGTCAAATGCTGTACTGACTAGGCCAGCCAGCGCACCCCGCCCCCCCGGCCCTGAATTTGTCAATTTCTTTTCTTTTTCCCCTAATGTGTAGAAGTTGGCTGGACGTAGGGAAGAGAGGGAAAGGTTTTCCCTACTAAAAGTTCCTTTTCGCTGTTCTCTGCATTGAATTTTAGGCAGGCGTTTCTGTTGTTTTTTCTGTTTTATAGGTGATATTCCACTTAGTCGTCCTAAGAAAAAGAAGCCCAAAACAAAAAGCACACTAGGTAAGAAGTTGATCTTTTTTGTGTGGGATCACAAGTCTTTCCAGGACCTCAGGGATGACAAACATCACAGAATAGGGAGAGGCGAGTCCCCAGCAGTCCCGAGTCACTGCTGTATTGAGGATAGACTCAAGGTCAGTTTAAAGTAATGGGATTCCTGGTGGTAGTGAGGAATAACACAGTGGGCAGCCTGAAGAGTGTCTAGAAGCATTCATGGGATAAAGGATTGTTCCACTTAAACTCTTACTTCCACAACATTCATGGACGCTTTGAGGTCTTTTATCCCTAGATGACATAAATTGTCTTAAGCTGTGATTGATTCCAGACCTTTGAATGGGATACTGGACACAAGGTCCTTGGATCCCTCATTTCAGTCAGAGAATCTCTTCATTAGAACTAGAGTCTGAAGGCAGGACCATGTCATCCATGTAATTGAGGTTCTGTCATGAGCAGGTTCTGTGAGCTTCTTTTTGTCTTTGTTATCCACTAATAATCCTGGATGTTCTGTCAGTAATGTAAACTCAGCGTGTTCGGAATTCATCATTATCTTCAACAATAAATCAATTTTTACCTCTCACAAATTTCTGTTAATGGAATTCCCCACTCTCCTGGTCACTCAGGCTTGGACCCTGAGTCAGCTCTAACAGGTCCTTTCACTCTACTTGCTACCTCTTCCAGTCTTAAGATGTGAAAATATCTGGATCTGTATGTAGTGATATGGTAAAAAGAAACTTTGAGTATTGATTTGATATACCAAGTACTGAATATATTATAATTTATAATGTGATATAAGTGTGGGTTAAGACCAATTCTTATAGTTATAGGCAAAGAGGTAACAAAGGACAATTAATCATCCTTTAGGAACCATTTCCAGTTCCCTTTTTTTTTTCTATCTTTTTAAGACTCAGTGATCTCTGCTCAGATTGTCCTGGTTTCTCCCACTCTGCTTTTCTGTAGGTAGTGCTTCTTTGGAAGGCCTTGTTCAGGCTGCTGTTCACAGGCCACCTGAGGGCAGTGAGCCACCAACTAAAGAATCCACAGAGCATCCAGAAGAAGCTCCTGTTCAAAAGAGACAGAAGAAGACGAGGCTACCTCTTGGTATGTGAAGGAACCAAGGTTAGGTTGTGACAGTAGCTGTGATTTTGGGGATATGATTAAAAACTTCTCTGTTCCCATTTTTCCCTGCCCACATCCCTTTGTTTGTTTGTTTTTTTTATTATTATTAAAATTTTTACCGTTAGAGTAACTCCAATAGTTTAAGTCAAGAACACTTTAGAGGGTCTCTTTTGGTCATATGTCCATATATTATGAGGGAAGGGATACAAATTCAGGATTAAAACAGAAAGTTCAGGGGCGCCTGGGTGGCACAGCGGTTAAGCGTCTGCCTCCGGCTCAGGGCGTGATCCTGGCGTTATGGGATCGAGCCCCACATCGGGCTCCTCTGCTATGAGCCTGCTTCTTCCTCTCCCACTCCCCCTGCTTGTGTTCCCTCTCTCGCTGGCTGTCTCTGTCTCTGTCAAATAAATAAATAAAATCTTTAAAAAAATAAAATAAAATAAAATAAAACAGAAAGTTCAGATCTTGGTGTGTATAAGAATTTAGTATATGATAAAATGATAAAATTACATTTCAGGTCAGTGGGGTAAGGATAGATTCAGTATTAACAATAATACAATGGAAAAAGAGTCATCATTCATTGAGTCTTACATTGTCCCAGGTACTATTCACAAGGTAAACAAAATACTATCAATTGACAATGCTTTTTTCAGCATATAAAATTCAAAAGTGTTAGATAAAAAAGTGTTGATGAGAAAGGAGTACATTCATATACCACTGATAGGAGCATAAATTTGTATAGCCTGTCAGAACTTTTAGGAATAGAAGTAACTACAGTAGCTCCCGTAATTAAAGGATGTTAACTGCAACATTAGATATAAGAGTAGAAACTAGTAATAACCAGTAGCTAACAAAGTGATGCTGGCTAAATAAATCATGTTTTATCTATTTAATAGAAACCAAGCACCCACTAAAAGGATTGTTAAGGTGAAATAGTGACGTGGAAAACCGTCAGTAATGTACTGTTGAGTCATCATCCACACGTACAATAGTATATATCAAAGGATCCTATTTTTGTAAAATATGTTGTATTAATTTCCCAGGGCTGCCATAACAAATTATTGTAAATAGAGTAACTTAAAACAATAGAAATTTGTTGTCTGACAGTTCTGGAGGATAGAAATCTGAACTCAAGGTGTCCGCAGGGCCACACTCCCTCTGAAGGCTCTAGGGAAGAATCCATCCTTGCCTCTTCTAGCTTCTGGAGCTTGTTGGCAATCCTTGCTGTTCTTTGGCTTGTGGCAGTATAACTCCATTTTGTACCTCCATCTTCACATCTTTCCATGTGCTTCTGTGTCCATATTTTGCTCTCTTTCTTTTAGAGATTTATTTATTTGAGAGAGAGAGTGCACATGCACGTGTAGGGAGGAGAGACAGAGGGAGAAGGAGGGAGAGTCTTAAGCAGACTTTTTGCTGAGCATGGAGCCTGATGTGGGCCTCAGTCTCGTGACCCTGAGATCCCAACCCGAACGGAAACCAAGAGTCAGATGCTGAACCAGCTGCGCCACCCACGCACCCTCATATTTTGCTCTTCTTATAAGGATACGAGTCACTGGATTTCAGGCCCATCCTAATGCAGCATGATCTCACCCTAAATTGGTTATAGCTGCAAAGATCCTGTTTCCAGATAAAGTCTTATTCACGGGAACTGGGGGTTAGGACTTGAACATATCTTTCCGACACAGTTCCACCCAGAATACATGTATATGCGTGCATATATATGGTAAAAACAATGGAAGGATATAGCAAAGTGTTGACAATGTTAGGTTTTTTGGAAGGAGGAATTAGGGATGATTTTTATTGTCTTTCTTTCTTATTTTACTGATTTTTCATATATTGAGCATTATGACTTTTATAGTAATTAGAAGAAAGACAGTGGGTTTCATTACAGTAAAATAAAGGGAAGGAATAAAGATTGGGAGATTAGCTCTTTCCTACTAACATTGGCCCCTGATGAATAATTTGTTACAAAATAATTTCCCTGACCAATTATTTATTCTCATAGAAAACAGTGAGTCCTGACTGGGTGAACGAATTACAGGAAGATAGGGCAGAAACTGGAAAGTCCATAGAGTGGAACAGAGTTTTTAGAGGCGAGTTGGAGTACGATGCTGCAGTGCCCGGGCAGAAGGGAGGAAAAAGAGAGAAATGATGCTCAGATAGTTTTATGATTTATTTCTATGATTTATTTCATTACTGGCAGTAAATATAGTTGAATTAAAACTACCATCTTAGTTAATTCAGTTAAGGTACAAATGTGAAAATCAAGATGGATACCAGTACCTAGCTTTACAATTTATGAAAAAATGTATTTACAGGAAGCAGTTGACCATTTTTAGGAAATTCAGGACCCAGCTAAGTTCTGGGCCAAAGAGCACCTGTCACTGCCATTCCAGAATGCACCCACCTGTGCAGGTATAGCTTTATAGATTTCTCGGTTTTTAATTTTGTTTTATTTTTGTTTTGTTTTGTTCTGGGTGACTAGGGTAGGTTCTACTGCTATTGTATCTGCAGTTTGAGCTGTAAGTATTTTATTAAAATAGGATTCTGGGGGCTTTGAGGACATTCCAGGAGGCCATTGCCGATATTTTCAGATTGGAGGAAGTAGCTAGCAGATGAGAAGTCTGCCTTGACTTACTTAACCTTAATACCTTGTGCTCAGGAAGGACTTACCATAGCAGGCCTGAAAGTGCTCTCATTAGAAAGGTCTGCTTGCAAGGTTGCCTCTTCACTGGCCTCCGGAACTTGTCTGGTAAATAGTTCCTACCCTGATATAAAACGTTCCCTAAATTATAAGGGTGGTTTACTGTGCATTTGTGTACACAATATGATTTATGCTGAACCCCTGCTTTGCTTCTGGGAATCTGGAATTTTGGTATGTGCTAGGCAGGGGGTGCCTTTGTGATCAGGTGCCAGTAAAAGCCTTGGGTGCCGAGTCTGTAATGAGCTTCCCTGGTAGAGAGAGTGTCACACGTGCCAGCTTGTTGCTGGAGGAATTAGCGCGTCCTGCGTGACTCCACTGATAGAGGACTCTTGGAAGCTTATACCTGGTTTCCTCTGGACTTTGCTCCATGTGCTTTTTCCTTTTGCTGATTTTGCTTTATGTCATTTCCCTCTAATCAATTGTAATTGAATGTAAGGATTTGTGAGTGTAATGACTTCTGAGTCCCATGAGTCCTTTGGGTGAATCACTGAACTGCGGGTAATCTGGGGGCTCTCCCAACACTCTGGCTATTGGATTAGTTCATTTTTTCCATATTTTTTGGCACTGCAATTTCAAATTTTTTGGTGTTTAGAGATATAAAATTATAAAAATTAAAAATTAGTAAAATGATGAAAAATTTTTGGCCTAATTAAAATTTTTAAAGTTATCTTGTCTTATAAGTTTTACACATTACTTTTCTTTTTACGTGATAGTAACTTGAACATTTCATCTGCTTTATTTTCAGAATTGGAGACTTCCTTAACCCGAAAGAAGACGTCTAGTGCATCTTTATTACGAAACGAGAATGGTATTGATGTGGGGCCAGCCAAGGAGGCAGTTACTCAGAAACCTCGAAGGAAGACAAAGTAAGAATTTATTTGTCCTTCTAAATATTCTTCAGGGATACTGTGCTATGTACTGAGCCCTCAAAGGAACCTTTTGATTAAGTCTTATTAAACACTCTACGATAAGTAAGATTACAAAAATATCCGTTAAACCAACTAATTCTAAATTTGAAAAGAGTGAACAACCGAAGAAGTAAAATACTGTACTTAAAGATCCTAGGAGCTATCTCTAAAAAAGAGGAACATCAATAGAAAATGTTATATAAGTAGCAAAAATTAAATACTAAAGATACTGAAACTTGTAATATTAATAAAGTAGGCTATTGTGATGTATTTTCTCATGTTAATAGAATTCGGGTTACGATTATTTCAGCAATAAATTGTGTATTTTAGTGTAGGAAATTAAGTCTTGGATAAAATAGAATGGCATACTTTAAAGAAGTACACTGGAAGTTATAGAACACTATTGTTTGTATTTAGAAATAACCCTACAAATAGTGATCAATATTTATATAGAATCCTATCATTTTAAGTTTGGGAGGAACCTTAACAAATCTAGTTCAGTTACTTCATTTTCCAGATGAGAAAACTGAGGCCCACAGAAATGTATGTGACTTGCTGCACATAACAGTTAGGAATACATCCGTTTAAGTAAAAACCAGATTTCTCGACTCCCACGGCCAAGGCTCTTTTACAGGTACCTCCTTGTGTGGGTCTGTAAAAATTCAGCAATAATCCGTTTTTCTTACATTCTTCCTGATTACAGGAAAACCCAGCCAGCAGAACTACAGTACGCCAATGAACTAGGTGTAGAAGATGAAGACATAATAACTGATGAGCAGAGCAGCCCAGAACAACAGTCTATATTCACCGCACCCACTGGCGTTAGCCAGCCTGTAGGCAAAGTGTTTGTGGAAAAAAGCCGTAAGTTGTTCTTGTTTTGGAACATGAGCTTTTTGGGATTTCCACAAGGATATCCTTTGATTGAGGAATTACATTTCTGGAGATCTGAATTAGGGAAATAAAGATACGGACAAAAATTTATACACAAAGCTAATCATCATATTATTCTTGAGAGTGAAAAACTGGACACAATGTAAATATAAAATAGAAGGGGTGTGATTTCAGTCAATTATGGAATATCTATATAATAAAATCTGCACCATTAAAAATAATGTTTAGGGAGAATTTTTCATTTCATGGAAAAATTTCATGAAAAACAAACACACACATATCTCAACTATAGAAAAATGTGTAGAACAAAAGACTAGAAGGAAATATGCCAAAATATCAATGCTGGTTATTTCTGGGTTATGGGATTATGGGTAATTTAGAAAATCTCCCGTCCCAACCCCCTCTTAACCCATTCCTTTATTCTTGTACTTTACCAATTTTCCGCAGTTGGTGGTGGTGGGGCAGGTAATGATATAAATTTTATAATTAAAAATAAATGAGAAGATACATGATGGTATTACCATATTAAATAAGAAATAAATAAGAAATTATAGCTCCAGATTCTTTTGGAAGGTAGTTCTGACATTGTGTAGTGTGCATGGATTATAAGACTCCATTTGCATATGAAAAACATACAGAAACCATCATCATGACCATATGTATCCCAGGGATATGCTATGAGCATGCTGCCTAAAGAACTCGAACCATAAACATTAGTTCTAAAAATTTACAATTTAGATTTCATGGACACCATTTTAGAATTTCTATTCTGTCAGATGTCATCTAAGGGATCTTCAAGTTCTTGGCCAATGAGGAACTTCTGATCCCGGGAGGCTGACTTCGCCAGGGTCTCACAGTTGGTTAGTGCGGAACTGGGACTTGAGTGGAGGTTTCATGGCTTCTAGTCAAGCACTTTGAGTAGTATACTGTGTTGCTATTTAATTTACTTCTGTTTTTAAGCAATATCACTCAATCCTCATTTTTAAGCAATATTTATTTTCTATAGTCTGTTAATTAAGCAGTGTCACTCAGTCCTCATTTTTACTCGTTTTCCTTAGCACAGAAACTTCCCTACTAGAATTACTGACCATAAAAGACAACTGGTTGTCTGCCCAGAAGTTGTCTTTTCTTAGGGAAAATTGGGTGTTGCACCTCTGTCTTTCATCCTCCAAAATACTTGACAGCCAGATTTGGCAAAGGTAATTGAAATGGAACCTTTCCTGCTTCCTTCCTGCGGTCCGTGTGTGGATTGGTAGATCTGCGTGAGGAGCTTCATCAACAGCACAAGGAGAAAGCTCTGTGCACGCGGTGTTCCGGTGCTGACACCTGAGCTGTAACTTGTCACAGGCATCTTCCCAAGTTTGTGAAACAACCTCTTTCTTCTCTCTCATCACAAAATGCCATGCTACACACACTGGCATCTTTTCCTAAGAAGTTCGAAGTGTTTTCAAACATCAACTTAGCTTTGTAGTGTTGGCATTGAAACTTTAATAAACTTCTAAAGTCTCAAAATTAGAATTTTGTAGATTATATCATGTTAAAGATTTCTAGAATTTGTTCTGAGTGGGAAGTTCCTTATTGTATTTCATAAAATACAATTGATTTTTAAAACTGTTACTTTAACATCTGTTTTGGCATGAGAGGAAAGTATATGGACTTTGTTTATTTTCCCTAAAGATAAAAAGATAGTGTATTTCAGGAACCAGAAAAAAGGAGCCTTCTCAAATAGGGACTGGATCGGGGAGTGTTTTTAGATAGAAGAACAGCAAAATCTCAGTCCCAGGGTTCTAATGGTGTGAAATAAGATAAAAAGATGGCCAGGGTTCTCCGTTGCTAGTTGTTAATAATTGTGTAATGTGTTCTTAGGGCGATTCCAGGCTGCTGATCGTTCAGAGTTGATAAAGACCACAGAAAATATCGAGGTGTCGATGGACATGAAGCTTTCCTGGACGACCAGAGATGTTGCCCTCTCGGTGCACCGGGCTTTCAGGTGGCTGCTGGTGTTGGACTTTTCTTAAAACAAATGTTCCATCATTTTTTTAAAAAAGTATTGATTGCTCAATATTGTTAACAAAATTGACAACTTAAAATAGTCAATAGGTGCATTTTTAAAAAACATTTAATTGTAATTAAATCATTTGCCTATAAAAAGAAAAGGTTTGTTTTTACATTTTGAAATATTGAGTTTTATTCTTACATGTGAAGAGATATAAAAAATATTTTAGCTTTTTACTTTAAGAATACATGTGTGATAATTAAACCCTTTTCCATTCAGGATGATTGGTCTCTTTTCTCATGGCTTCTTGGCTGGCTGTGCTGTGTGGAATATTGTTTTCATATACGTTCTAGCAGGAGATCAGCTTTCAAACCTCTCAAACCTTCTGCAACAGTACAAGACCTTAGCATATCCATTCCAGAGTCTTCTCTACTTGCTTTTAGCTCTAAGTACAGTTTCAACTTTCGACAGGTAAGACTATTGTGACTGTACATCCCTCTAACTTTTCTTCAGGTGGAAATGTTGGGCAAAATATGCCCCTGACTATGACAGTTTTCAAAATAGAATTATAATATATTAATATTATTTTGACTTTTTTTTAAAGCTGGTTTGTTTCTGTTTGTTCGGGGTTGGGGGGACGGGAATACTCTCAATGAAAGCATCTTCAGAATCTAAACCCATTCCAGCATCAACTCTAAGTCTAAAATTTCATCCAAATATAATCAATGAAAACAGTCCCAAATATTGTCTTCCAGATCACCTGAATCAGGAATAGGTGAGACTCTGGATATTTTATGTTTCCTAGGGTTGCTGTAATAAAAACACAGTTGAACCTTGAACATTGCAGGGGTTAGGTGTGCTGATCTCCTGCAAGTCAAAAATTCATATATGACTTTTGACTCCCTCAGAACTTAACTAATAGCCTGCTGTTGACCAGTAGCCTTACCTATAACACCAGTAGTCGATTACCACATATTTTGTATATTATATGTATTATATACTGTATTCTTCTAAAAAGGTAAGCTAGGGGGCACCTGGGTAGCTCGATTGGTTAGGTGGCTGGCTCTTGATTTCAGCTCAGGTCATGATTTCAGGATCCTGGGATCGAGCTACATGTTGGGCTTGAGGACTCTCTTTCTCCCTTTGCCCCTCCCCACACTGTGGTGTGTGCACGTGCACACGTGTGCTCTCTCTCTCAAATAAATAAATCCTAAAAAAATAAAAAATAAAGTAAGCTATAAAAACAAAAATTAAGAAAATCATAAGGAAGAGAAAATATATTTAGAGTTCTGCACTGTATTTATCGAAAAAATCTGCATATAAGTAGACCTACACAGTTCAAACCTGCGTGGTTCAAGGGTCAGCTGTACTCCAAACTGGGTGACTTAAAGCAACAGGAATTTATTCTCTCTCAGTCTAGAGGCTAGAAGTCTGAAATTAAGGTGTTGACCAGGTTGGTTCCTTTCTGGAGGGCTGGTGGGAGAGTCTCTTCCACCCCTTTCCAGTGGTTTCTGGCAGTCCTTGGAGTTCCTTGGCTTGTAGGAGCATCATTCCAACCTCTGTCTTTGTTGTCATATGGTGGTCTTCCCCATGTGTCTCTTCTTGTTTTCTAAGGACACCAGTTGTATTGAATTAGGGCCCCTTCAGATGACCTCATCTTAACTTGATACAGCTGCAGAGAGCCTATTTCCAAATAAGGTCACATTCACAGGTACCAGGGGTTAGAAGTTCAAAATGTCTTTGAGAACACTATTCAACCCATTAAGAAAAACAGCAATTTACAGCCTGATTATATGAGTAATAGAGGTAGAATCTAAAGAAATTTTGCAGATCAAGTTTAATTTGTTTCTTTAGAGTGTCTTACTCCAAAGGAATGTTGACTATTAATCTAGTTAAATGTTTTATGTGGCTTTTGTAAATAAGATATTCTTTCATGTGTATTTAGTATAAACTGTAGCTACTTAAAGCTTAATAATAGACAAATGTATGTGGTAGTGTTAGAATAGAGGAGGAAAAAACTGTAGTTAAGAGAGTACAGTTTTGTGAGAAGTTTATCAATGCACTGTGACAAGAGGCTTTTGTATTTTCTAGGATCGACTTTGCTAAAACATCAGTAGCAATCCGAAATTTTCTTTCTCTGGATCCAACAGCTTTAGCATCTTTCTGTGAGTAAATACTTTCATTTTATAATTGTGTAGTACTTGAATTACACTGTAATTTTGAACCAGGAAAAGTTTAATTTTACTTTTAGAAAGATTTTATATTATCATTACTTTTAAACATTACTTACAGATGTTCAGTGGAATTTGCAATTAAAAAATGATAGGCATAATTTTGATACAATTATTTTTTCAGTGGAGGTTGGTCTAGATAACTGTTAAAAGTTGAATTTGTTCTATATTTCTTAATGTTTTTGCTTTGTATTTTCTACTTGATATCAGACAGATTCAGCTGGCATGGCATTTCAGTAACAAATACTATTTTGTATCTTTTTGATAATTTGGGGTACATTTTGTTCTAAGTTATGAGCGTATTAATAAAACTAGTTTTAAGACCTTGAGTAAGTCATTCAATTTCTTAAAAGATCTAGGTTCTTATTATTTCTAATGGTGAAATAATGAGCACCTCAAAATACCCTTTTGTACCTATATTCTTTAAAAATAAAATAAGGCTAGCTAGCCTATTGAAATTGATCAAATGAATTTCTTTTATGTCATCATCCCCCAAAGTATAGATTATTTTTGACCTTATGGTAATTTATAAATTCAAAATAAACTGGTTGTTAAAAATATATTATTAGTAATTTCATTTGTCTTTTTCTCAGTGTACTTTACTGCCCTTATATTATCTCTGAGTCAGCAAATGACAAGCGACAGAATCCATCTTTACACACCTTCTTCTGTTAATGGTAGCCTCTGGTAAGATTCACAATAGCATTAGCAATTGTTGATGGTAATAACAACAGCAATGGGAGTAATGGTACTATTCTTATCCTTCACTCTTTTACATTTTCTCATTTATAAATAATAATGAAGGCCCTGTTTTTGTTTCCAAAATTATGGCAAGAAAATACCCATTACATTGCTTAGTGAATAACTATTGTTATTTATACCTGCATTTTTAATGAAATGTATCCTTTTTATAAATCTACTTTAGATCTATTAAGTTATGGTTTTAAGATCAGTCATACACCATGAACTGGAGAAGCCCTGTGCCCTCATGCCCAGTCAGGAGGTCTGATACCCCAGAGTAGTTAGTGATGGGAATGGGTAGCTGGGATGGAGTCAGAAAACCAAGCAATGCTAGAAGGAGAGCAATCTAGGGAGAGCCAACCTCCATAGATCACTGGTCAGTCAGGAAGGTCAGGCGAGTTGAGAGTCCGATTCATAAAACTCAGAGGGGCAGTCTTTCTTTGAGAGAGTGGCTAGGGGCATGAGTAGTTGGAAGGGAAACTTAGAAAATTTGTTTGGTAATACTAAATTTTTACTTATGTCAATGTATAAAGCAAATTTGTTTAGAGTTCAGTAACCTTTGAAGCTTTGTTCCCATGATGTGTGTGTGTGTGTGTGTGTGTGTGTATGTGTGTAGTTATTTTATAGGGAAATTATATAGGATATATTTATTTCATGCCTTACTTGTTATTTCTCTAGGTGAGGACTGCTATTTTTTTAATGTTCATTAAATAGATACATTTGGCTATATGAACCCAAATGAAGATATTTCTAATGAGTGTTTTTGTACCTTTAGGGCAGCAGGTGTTGAGGAACAGGTTCTCCAGCCATGGATTGTGGTGAATCTGGTGGTGGCCCTTCTGGTTGGACTGTCTTGGCTTTTTTTGTCTTATAGGCCAGGCATGGATCTTAGTGAAGGTATTAAAAAAAAATAGTGGGACACCCGGGTGGCTCAGTTGGTTGAACATATCTGACTTGATTTTAGCTTGGATCATGATCTTGGTGGTCGGGTGATCTTGGGGTTGTGGGATGGGCCAGCGCTCAGTAGGGAGTCTGCCACTCTCCCTCTGCACTCCCCCCCTCGTGTGCACACTTGTGTATGCTCTCTCTCTCAAATAAATCTTTAAAAAAAATAAAGAATAAAGAAAAAAATAGTATAAGAATATCATGAAATCTGATGATTTTGTATATGTTCTTTTAATGGATATAGCTTATGATATTCTGATAACAAAGATGTAGTTTAAAATAACATAAGAGGAGTGACAATAAAGTAGTGAAACAATGCCAAGAGAGGCAGAGAGAGTGTCTAGGAGAGCCAGAGCCTCAAAATCCTTATAGGAAGTCTCCCGTCATGCATGTCCTTATTTATATTTCAGAGGTATTTCTTTTCTTGAAATCATTCAAGTATTTTATAGAGTCTTTGCTCTTCATTTCTCCTAGTTTCCTTCTGATCAAAGTATCTGCGTAGCCTTTGTCAGACACATACTCATTCTTACCTCCTCCTCTACCTGGCACAAGTTCTTCACCCTTCGTTGTCTAATGAAGTATTTAGTAATCCTAGCTTTAGTGTGCCCAGTGTAAAGTGAGATTTACTAGTCTCGAGTCCCTAGACTGCTTTTGGAACACCTGGAGAAGAGGAATCGCGTTAGCGAGCTGAGAGTCCGAGCACAGTGCTCCGGAACTACTTAGTATTCGGAGTATAAGTTTCTTTCCTTGGCAGATGTTCCACAGTTTCACCCTTGGATTTCTTTGATGTTTTCTGGACTTTGGTTATGATTTTATTCCTGATTGGTTAAATATCCCGAGCCTTTCACTACAATTTGATCAACTAATTATAATTTCAAAGTCTTAGAATTGAGAATCATCCCAATATTTCTATTTGTAAAAACTAAGACAAAAGATGTAATCTGGGGGCGCCTGGGTGGCACAGCGGTTAAGCGTCTGCCTTCGGCTCGGGGCGTGATCCTGGCGTTCTGGGATCGAGCCCCACATCAGGCTCCTCCGCTATGAGCCTGCTTCTTCCTCTCCCACTCCCCCTGCTTGTGCTCCCTCTCTCGCTGGCTGTCTCTATCTCTGTCGAATAAATAAATAAAATCTTTAAAAAAAAAAAAAAAGATGTAATCTGGTGCATTTTTATTCATGAATGTACCTTTTTGCATCATAATTCTCATGTTCCTTCACTGAATATTCTGTTGCTTTATTCCCTTTGGTATACTTAAAGTGTTTTTAAAAGTCAGGCTTTACATATTTTTCTGTTTTTTGTTTTCACTCAGCATAGTTTTTAGTCATTCAAGGAATTTTTCATATAATATTTATATCAAAGGACTTCATTTTATTAAATCCTAAGGTATTCTTTTTCTATATTTCTTACTATTTTGATAAATTACACACCTATGCTAAGTGATAGTTTAAATGTAGAAATGTCTACTAGTAACATTCTACACTGTGGTTGGGATTGAAGCTGGATCCAGCTGGCTTGCGCAGTATTGAGCCTAAATTGCAAAGTGTGTGTTACTTACTAAATATTTCCAGAGTCCTGCTCTCTTTTAGGGCCATGTGAGTCATGTAACATTTTATTTCCATGTGGCTAAAAAGAGTAAATATAAAATGAGGATAACACTTAGCTTATTGGGTTGTTATGGTGATTAAGTGGGATAACACATTTAAGATATCCTGGCACGTGCCTCGTGTTAGTTCCACATGCTTGCTCTTCATCTGTCCCTCCAGTATAGTGACCATGGTCACTATAGAATTAGACCTTTCAGCTGTTTAATGATCCTGGGTTGTCTAAGTGACTTAAATGTTCTGGTAAGAGTTGTTATATTGTCTCCATTATATATGTTTTATGTGTCAGTGGTTTACAGTGCATTTAAAACTTGAACATTTTAAAATGCAAAACTTGTACATTTGTCATTCACTCACCTTTTAAATCAGATTTCATTATCGAGAATTGTTATTTGTACCTGAGGGCTTTCTATTATATATATTAAATATGTTAAATATATATATATAAAATATGTACCGTTTCTGTTTGAAAAGAGTGGTTATTTCGAGAGACTATTTAAAACTAAGCTGTAAAACTTTTTTTGAGGTACTGGGAAACCATTTTGAGTTTGATCTGTTCATTTTCTCTCCCAGAGTTGATGTTCTCCTCTGATGTGGAAGAATATCCTGAAAAAGATAAAGGACTCAGAGCCTCGTCATAATGCCAGCTCACCTTCAGTATAGTAATGGCCCAGTATTTAGAATTTTTCCTATTCTTGTTTTTAAATGTATTTTTATAAGATATGTACAGGTGTATTTGGAATTGATTTTTTGATTATACAGTACTGAAAATTTTCTCGAGATTATGGAAAATGTTAAAACTTGTATCTGCAATTCATAACCAGACATTAACCTCTCTACATTATCATCTTAATGACAAAGGAAGTCATGAGCTAGAAACCAGCAGGTGAAAGTGCTATTGCATTTATAATCATTATCTTAAAAAGCTCTACTACAGAAACAACCACTACTTTAGTGTTACCAAATATGTATCAGGTTTAAACATAGAATTTAGGGAATAGGAAAGAAGGGGGCAAAATACCTTTATTTATTTTTAATATCTCCTTACTGAATAAATTAAAATACGAAATTTGTCTTTTTTCAAACTGGCTTGGTGGTTGTGGTTATGTATCATGTAATAAATATAATGTAATTCAGCTTGAAAGATGCTTTACTTCATGACTAATAAAAAGAAAATGTACCTTTTCTGTTTGAAAAGTTTCATATTGGGACTACACCAAATAAAAAGCTTTTGCACAGCAAAGGAAACCATGAACAAAACAAAAGGCAACCTACTGAATGGGAGAAGATATTTGCAAATATTTGATAAATTTGATGAGGGGTTAATATCCAAAATATATAAAGAACTTATACAACTCAACACTAAAAAAAATTTATCCAATTTAAAAATGGGCAGAGGACCTGAATAGACATTTTGCCAGAGAAGGCATGCACACGGCCAACAGACACATGAAAAGCTGCTCAGCATCACTAATCATCAGGGAAATGCAAATCAAAACCATAATGAGAAATCACCTTATACCTATCAGAATGTATTACAAGTGTTGGAGAGGATGTGGAGAAAAAGGAACCCTTGTGTACTTTGGTGAATGCAAATTGGTGCAGCCACTATGGAAAACAGTATGGAAGTTCCGCAAAAAATTAAAAATAGAACCACCATATGATCCAGTAATTCCGCTATGGGGTAGTTGCCCAAAGAAAACAGAAACACTAATTCGAAAAGATACATGCACCCCTATGTATATTACAGCATTGCTTACAATAGCCAAGATATGGAAACAGCCCAAGTGTCCATTCATGGATGAATGGATAAAGAAGATGTGCTATGTACATATGGTGGAATAGTACTCAGCCATTAAAAAAAGAATGAAATCTTGACATTTGCAACATGGATGAACCTAGAGGGTATAATGCTATGTGAAATAAATCAGAGAAAGACAATTTCACTCATGTGAAATTTAAGAAACAAAGACAAAAACAAAAAACCTGACTCATAAATACAGAGAACAAACTGCTGGTTTCCAGAGAGGGAGATGGGTGGGAGGATGGATGAAATAAAGGGCATTAAGAGGTACAAACTTCCAGTTACAAAATAAGTAAGTCACAGGGATGAAAGGTACAGCATAGGGAATATAGTCAATAAGACTGTAAAAATGTTTGGTGAAGAAGAAGGGAGCCACAAATCAAGGGACATGGGTGATCTCTGGAAGCTGAGAATAGTCCTTGGCTGACAGCAAGAAAATGGATGTGGGCTCAGTCCTACATCTTTAAGGAGCTGAATTTTGCCAACATCCCAAATGAGCAAAGAAACAGATATTCCCCTAGAACCTCCACAAAGGAATTCAGCCCTGTTGACACCTTGATTTTAGTGTGACTCATGTCAGACTTCGGATGGACAGAATGCTAAGATAGCAAATGTGTGTTGTTTAACCTGCTAAATTTGTCGGAATTTGTTAGGGCAGCAGTAGAAAGTTAATACAACGTTGAAGGGAGTTTTTCTCCTGACATCCTACAGAATAAAGGATCTCTGGAGCTGCTGTGAGATGTAACCAAAAACGCTGGCTCTGTTAATAACAGTGTACCTGCGTGGGCATAGTTGACTTTACATTCGTCAGATCTGGGAAGGACGACCTGGACTTCAAATCTGCCGATCATCCCAGCAAGGACATATTCCATAAGCAGCTGGTGGACCTGTACGAATGTATCAGGAAAACCTTTGGCCCTGACTGGGAAACTTTGAGGAAGTTCACTGCCAATTATATGTCTCCGTAACTGGCTCAAAGTCATCTTTTTTTCTCACCTTTCTCTCTGCATCAGGTTGTAGGTGCAGTGGCTTAGTGGAGTTTCTGAGATGTCAGTAGGCAAGATCCCCAGTAAGGTTTTTGTTGTTTTGGGGGGATGCAAAATATTCAGTAATTAATACCTACCTCTCCCCACTCCCTGTCAACAGAACAAAACATAGACTCTTAGGCCCATCCCCAGAGATTCTGATTCAGTAGGTCTGAGGGGGTGCCTGGAAAACCACTTTTTAGAAGATGTCCCAGGTGATTGTGATGTAGCTAGTAGACTAACCAGGACTTGGGCCGTCTATACACCGTCTGTGATCAATTGTTAAATGTAAAGCTTGGATTATGACACATGATTTGATTTCAATCAAATTGCTAGGTTGTGAGAGGACAAAAAAATGAGAAAATGTATAGGCATAGATAGGCATAAGGAATAACAGAATCTAGGAGAGTATTGTGGGTAAGGTTGGGTGTGGGCATGTCCTTTATAGGATGAGTGGGATTTCTACTGGTGGAGATAGGGGCAAGGAAAAGACCATATACATGAGTGAGCTCTGAGGGCTTTTCATTTGGAAACTACCAAATGTAAAAATGTTGAAAGACTAGTATTATAGCAACTGTAATGTAGGTCAACCTAGATTTAATAATTGTTAAATTATTATTGTTAAGTTGTAAAATAAATTGTTAAAAATTGTTAAAATTTTGCCACATTTGCTCATTTGTTTTTCCTTACACCCCCCTTTTATTCTTGCTAAATCTTTTTTTTTTTTAAGAGAGGGAGAGAGATGGGGGTGGTGGGTGCGGGGAGCAGAGGGAAAGAGAGAGAGAAAGAATCTCAAGCAGGCTCCTTCTCCCAGTGTGGAGCGAGACACGGGGCTCAACCCCACAACCCCAAGATCATGACCTGACACTCAACTGACCGAGCCATGCAGGCTCCCTGTTCTTGGTAAATCTTTTGAAAGTAAGTTGGTAACACCATGTCACTGCACTGGAATATGTAAACATGCGTCCTCCAAAAATAAGAATGTTTGTTTACATAGCACAGTATCATTAAATGGTCTATCCTCAAATTTCCCTGATTTCTCAAGATGTAGTAAAGTTTTGCACATTCCATTTGGTTGTTTTATCTCTTAATTTTAAATGGCCTTCTCGCCTTTTTTCCCTCTCCCCTATGACATTTTTAACTGAAAAATTTCCTGAGATAAATGTAGATTCATGCATACTTGAGAAATAATGCAGAGAAATCCTTTGTACACCTTGCCAGTGTCTCTGAATAACATTTTACAAAGCTGTAGTATATCATATCCGGAAGATTGACATTGATAAAACCCACTGATCTTATTCAAATTTCCCTAGTTTTACTTGTACCGGGGTGTGTGTGTGTGTGTGTGTGTGTGTGTGTGTGTTAATTTCTATACAGTTTTACCAGTTATGTAGGTTTGTGTATCTACCACCACAGTCAAGATACTGAACAGTTTGCCAAACCACAGGAATCTCTCACTGCTGCCCTTTTACGTCTCCCTCCCACATCTCCATCTCTGCACCTCTAACTCCAACCCCTGGCTGTCTAAGCGGTCTTCTATTTCCACAATTTTGTCATTTCAAGAATGTAATCTTTTGGGATTAGCTTGTTTCTGCCCAGGAGATTCATCCAAGTTGTGTGTTCATCCCTTTTCATTGCTTAGTTGTACTCCAAGGTAGGTATACCCTGCAGTTTGTTTCACCATTTCCCTGTTGGAGAACATCTGAGTTGATTCCATTTTTTTTGGCTGTTATGAATAAAACTGCTGTGAACATTTGTGCACAGGTTTTTGTGTGGATGTATGTTTTTATTTCTCTGGGATACTCCCCCCAGAGTGCAATTGCTAGGTTGTGTGGTAGTTACATGTTTAGTTTTTTAAGAAATTGCCAAACTGTTTTCCAAGTGGCTGTACCTTTCTGTATTTCCTCTTCACATTTTTTTTTAAAGAATCCAAACCATTTTGTTTTCACATGTCCCACCTACATTTTGTATTTGTTTGATTTTTTCCCTAATAGCATTATTCAATTTGTTCTTTATCTCTTGAATTTCCTGTAGACTGGAGGTTAGGTCTAGAAGTTTGAATAGATTTAGGTTAGATATTTTGTATGTTGCATCACACGAGCCCTAAGGAAGTCATCATGAGCTGGTGGGCAGCAAGTCTCATTGGCACAGTGGTTAAACACCACACAGCACAGACGCTGATGACAACAAACATGTATTGAGGGATTTGGGCTCTCGTGCCATGAGCCCTAAGGAGTATGAGGTGAGGATCAGGTTCCTGTCCCCAAAGAACTATCTTTTGAAATTAATTCTGATGGCATGAGCCCACTAATAGCTATATGACAAATTGTAGCTTAGAGACAACAGCTAATTCTGCTTTGAGGGTATGTGTATTGGGTTATAAGATTTAACTGAAAGCTAAAGTTTGAGCTGGTTCTTGGATAAAAGAAAAATAGATCCCAAGTAGAATAGGAATAAATTATGATCCTGAGATAGGGTGCATTTTGGATGCCCTTGGTTTCCAAATTAAGGAATTCAAATTTATGGCTAACAAAGAAGCTCTGAAAGTTTCTGGTTTTGTTTCTATTTTTATTTTTTGGCTTTGTTTGTTTTCAAAGGTAAACTGTTTTCATATTGGGGCAGTGGATAGGGTGGATGAGAGCAGGCTGGGAGATCCAGGAGTAAATCACTACAGCTGTGTATGTGACATGTCCTAAACCAGGTGCTGTAAAAAGAAAGAGCAGGGTTCAAATATTTAGGGTTAGAATTAAAAAATAAGTCTGAAGTTTTAAGCATTTGTGGCTGTGATATTGCCATATTAAATGAGTTTGGAACATAGTAGAGGTCTGGGAGGCAAGATGAATATTAACGTGTGTTATGAGTGTATGGGACAGTAAGATGTCCAAGTAGATTGTTGGAACCATAGTATCTGGAGCTCAGGGGATAGCATAAGGAAGTGATTATTGATGTAAATCTCCCAGAAGGAATTGGTTTAGGGAAAACAGGCTTATGACGGTTTAAGGGGCAGCCAAGAAAATGAACTAAGGTGTTCAATCACAGTGCTGAGGAGACTTGCTGTCCACCAGCATGCTGACTCCCTTGTGAGGGAGACTGAAATGGCTTCAAGTGCTTGCAGCCGACCCCAGGCTCATTAAACAACCACTCTCCCAAAATCAGCTGTGGCAGGTAATTATTGATGCAAATAATGAAGTGAAGTGAGGGTGTGGGGGTCACACACCTTGTGTGTACGCATGCGCGGGAAAAGCCGTGGCGAGGCGGAGGGAGGGCTGCGCCTGCGCAGTAGCAGGCCGACGGTTAGGCGCAGACCTATTCAGCAGAGGATGGAGGAATGGAGCCGCCCCAAGAGTTGCTTAAGGGTTCCAACACAGCTGATAACCGCAGCGGGCGGGTCCGTTCCCTGTACACAGCCCCTATACTTCAGAGGAGTCCTCATGCCACCCTGGAAATCATGCCCAGCAGAGCACCGGAGTTTTCTTCCGCTCGTAACTTCCAGGAACATAACAAGACAGTGTACCTGCCCAAGGACGAGAACAAGGAGGGCACTGGGTACCGGCTGCTGAATGTGAGTGGGGGCCCGGCAGGCAGAGTCTGTCCCCTACCTCACCACCTAGAGGGCTGGGGGAGGACCTAGGGGTCAATGCATGCAGATGGGAGGGAGGGAGACCTGCCCTAAGTTGGAAGGTGTTAATAACTGAGGAAGCGCTTACTTGTGGGACCTTGAAGATTCTTTAACTTGTCAGAGCCTTGTTTTATTAACTGTTAAATTAAGACAATAATTTAGATATAAGTATGACAATCTACCTTACTTGTAGTGTCGTCTGAAGATCTGAGGGAGATAATGATGTAAAGTGTTTACCACTGCGAAGCACAGAGTCATTGTCAGCTGCTGTCATCATTGACATCAGTGATGCTGTCATCACCATCATTAGGATTTCCTTTATATGGTTAAAGGGCTAAACTCCAGAACCTTCAGTTACCCTGTTTTTAATTCCAGAGGTTTTACAGATGAACTTATAGGATCAAATTTGCATCGTGTCTGCAAAGTGAATTTTTGGCCACCCGTTATTAATTAGACTAATTTATATTTGAAATGTGTGAAATGCTGTAGTTTACCATATAGTGGTATACCCAGAGAATGGAGGAAATGGAAAAGGAGAATCAAATTGCAACTTACTTTTTCAAAGTGTTAGAAGATGATTAGGAAATTTTACATTCTCTGTTGGTCTTAAGTTTTTAAAAGAATAGTACAGATAATAAAAGTATCGGGAGCAAATGGTACACAAAAAGATGATATCCTCTGTGAGATCGAACAGTTGAATTACTTGATTTCTACAGTACCCTCCTAATTCCAAAAACTTAGAATACTCTTGATTCATTGTTAAGATAAATTGAGAGCATATTAGGATTTAGCTATAATAGTAGGAAAAATTGCAAAGGTTGTGTAAGATGGATGTGCTTGGAAGTTTAGGCCATAGAAGGTGTTTGTTATATGTCATTTTAAGGAATATGGACTTTATTTTGTAGAATGGTGATTTCCTATATATATATATTTTTTTAGTAGAAGGATTCCTTTTTATTGCAAAAAAAAGGAAAGTTTCTCACAGAAGAGTAACTGGCTCTTTACTTTCTACTGACTGGGAAAATCTGTAATGACAAAAAGCTACCATACAGCAGTGTTTTTAATTTGCTTATAGGTACAACAGCATCTACATACATTCGAAAAAGAGTAGTGCACCTATATGCAGGGTACAATGTTTACCCAAGTTTGGTTTCCTAAATTATTTGACCGTAGAATATTTTAATATTTTGACAGAACAGCAAAAAGAGCTTAGGAAATGAAGTGTGCACTTGGATTTAGTTATAATGACTTCATAGATTAATTCTTTTCAGACACGGGCGGAGCAATAAGTTTAGGTACTATGGATGTCCATTGTACAACAAATTTAGAGTAATACAAGTATTTGTTATTAAAATTATTACAATAGCTATAAGATACACAATGTAGACCATTGAACACAGAATGGGTGGCCCTCTTTAATCTGCCTGTGCATCAGTACACAGATGGAACATTGTGTATTTAAGCAACAGGTAGTCTTTCTATGATTTCTTGACGTTGTATGGGACATGATTTCTTGAAAGCGGATTATCATAGGGCAATAACAGCTATGTAAATATGTTTAGCATTTTCTGTTCAAAATACAGTTTTTTAAAACTTGGAAGCAAATACATCGCTGAGGTATATTTCACATCTTACAGGAATACATTTTGGAAAACAGTAGTTTGCAGATAATGCTTAGAATATATTTGACTTCAAGGATATTCAAAGTCGAGAACCATGGCTACAGGAGATAGGAAAAGCTGGTGGGTTTTAAGCAGGGGGATGATATGGGTCAGATGTGCTTTTTTGAAAAAATTGTTTTTTCAATTTTGCTTTGATATCTTGACTATTGTAAATAATGCTGCAGTAAACATAGGGGTGCATATATCTTTTTAAGTAGTGTCTTTGTTTTCTTTAGGTAAATACCTAGTGGTGTGATTTCTTGATCATAAGGCAGTTCTATTTTTAATTTTTGGGGGAACCTCCATACTGTTTTGCACAGTGGCTGCACCAGTTTTCATTCCCACCAACAGTGCAAGAAGTTTCCCCTCTCTCCACATCCCCACCAACGCCTGTTGTTTCTTGTTTTGCTGATTTTAGCCATGCTGACAGGTGTGAGGTGATATCTCACTGTGGTTTTGATTTGCATTTCCCCGATGATGAGTGATGTTGAGCATCCTTTCATGTGCCTCTTGCCCATCTGTATGTCTTCATTGGAAAAATGCCTAATCAGGCCCTCTGCACATTTTTTAATTGGATTGCTGTTTTCTTTGTTGTTGAGTTGTATGAGTTCTTTATTTTGGATACTAAGTCTTTATCAGATGTGTTATTTGCAAGTATTTTCTCCCATTTCATAGATTGCCTTTTAGTTTTGTTGATGGTTTCCTTTGCTGTGCACAAGCTTTTTATTTTGTTGTAGTCTCAATAGTTTATTTTTGGTTTTGTTTCCTTCGCCTTAGGAGACACATCTAGAAAAATATTGCTACAGCTGATGTCAGAGAAATCACTGCCTGTGCTCTCTTCTAGAATTTTTATGGTTTCAATTCTGACATGTAGGTCCTTAATCATTTTGAGTTTCCTTTTATGTATGGTATAAGGAAGTGGTCCAGTTTCATTCTTTTGCATGCAGCTGTCGAGTTTCCCAACACCATTTGTTGTAGAGATTGTCATTTTCCAATTGCATATTCTTGCCTCCTTTGTCAAAGATTAATTGACCATATAATCATGACTATTTCTGGACTTTCCATTCTATTCTATTGATCTATGTGTCTGTTTTTCTTTTTAATTTTTACTTAAATTCAATTTAGTTAATATATAGTATATTATTAGTTTCAGGGGTAAGAATTTAGTGATTCATTAGTTGCATATAACACCCAGTGCTCATTATATCAATTGCCCTCCTTAATTCCTGTCACCCAATTACCCCATCCCCCACCTACCTGTCCTCCAGCAATCCTCAGTTTGTTTTCTACAATTAAGAACCACTTATGGTTTGCCTCCCTCTTTGCTTTTATCTTACTTTATTTTTCCTTTCCTTCCCCATGTTCATCTCTTTTGTTTCTTAAATTCTACATACGAGTGAAAATCTTATGGTGTCTTTCTCTGACTGACTTATTTCACTTAGCATAATACCCTCTAGTTCCAGCCATGTCATTGAGATTGACAAGATTTCATTCTTTTTGATGGCTGAGAAATATTCCATTGTATATACATACCACATCCTTTTTATCCATTCATCTGTTGATGAACATCTGGGCTCTTTCTATAAACATTGCTAAAAACACTGGGGGGCATGTGCCCCTTCAATCACTATTTTTGTATCCTTTGGATAAACCTAGAAGTGCAATTGCTTGGTTATACGGTAGTTCTATTTTTAACTTTTTGAGAAACCTCCATACTGTTTTCCAGAGTGGCTGCACAGTTTGCATTTCCACCAACAGTGTAAGAGGGTTCCCTATCCCTCACCATCATCTGTTGTTTCCTGAGTTGTTCATTTTGGCCATTTTCACCAGTGTGAGGTGGTAGCTCATTGTGGTTTTGATTTGTATTTTCCTGATGCTGAATGATATTGATCATTTTTTCATGTGTCTGTTGGCCATTGTGTGTTTTCTTTGGAGAAATGTCTGTTCATGTCTTCTGCCCATTTCTTGACTGGATTATTTGTTTTTTGGGTGTTGAGTTTGATAAGTTCTTTATAGATTTTGGATACTAGCCCTTTGCCCATAATGTCATTTGCAAATACCTTCTCCATTCCGTAGGCTGCCTTTTAGTTTTGTCGACTGTTTCATTTGCTGTGCAAAAGCTTTTTATCTTGATGTAGTCCCAATAGTTCATTTTTGCTTTTGTTTCCCTTGCCTCTGGAGACCTGTCTAGCAAGAAGTGCTGCAGCCTAGGTCAAAGAGGTTGCTGCCTGTGTTCTCCAGGATTTTAATGGCTTCATGTCTCACATTTAGGTCTTTCATCCATTTTGAGTTTGTTTTTATGTATGGTATAAGAAAATGGTCCAATTTCTTTTTCTCTTTTTTTTCTTTTTAAGATTTTATTTATTTTGGGGGCACCTGGGTGGCACAGCGGTTAAGCGTCTGCCTTCGGCTCAGGGCGTGATCCCGGCGTTCTGGGATCGAGCCCCACATCAGGCTCCTCCGCTGTGAGCCTGCTTCTTCCTCTCCCACTCCCCCTGCTTGTGTTCCCTCTCGCTGGCTGTCTCTATCTCTGTCAAATAAATAAATAAAATCTTAAAAAAAAAAAAAAAGATTTTATTTATTTTGAGAGAGAGAGTGAGCACTAGCACTGGGGAGAGGGAGAGGGAGAAGCAGACCCCCCGTGGAGCAAGGAGCCTGATGCGGGGCTCCATCTCAGGACCCCAGGATCATGACCTGAGCCAAAGGCAGATGCCCAGCCAACTGAGCCACCCAGGCGCCCTAAGAAAATTGCCCAGTTTCATTCTTCTACACGTGGCTGTCCAATTTTTCCACACCATTGGTTGAAGAGACAGTCTTTTTACCATTGGATACTCTTTCCTGCTTTGTTGAAGATTAGTTGACCACAGAGTTGAGGGTCCATTTCTGGGTTCTCTATTCTGTTCCAGTGATCTATATGTCTGTTTTTGTGTCAGTACCATAATGTCTTGATGATTACAGCTTTGAAGACTGGAATTGTGATGCTTCCAGCTTTGGTTTTCTTTTTCAACATTCCTTTGGCTATTTGAGGTCTTTTCTGTTTCCATACAAATTTTAGAATTGTTTGTTCCAGCTCTGTGAAAAATGCTGGTGGTATTTTTATAGGGATTGAACTGAATGTGTAGATTGCTTTGGGTAGCATAGACATTTTAACAATATTTTGTCTTCCAATCCATGAACATGGAATATTTTTCATTTTTTGTGTCTTCCTCAATTTCTTTCATAAATGTTCTATAGTTTTCAGAGTACAGATCTTTTATCTGTTTGGTTAGGTTTATTCTTAGGTATCTTATGGTTTTTGGTGCAATCTTATGGTTTTTGGTGCAATTGTAAATATGATTGATTCCTTGATTTCTCTTTCTGCTGCTTCATTTTTTAATGTATAGAAATGCAACAGACTTCTGTGCATTGATTTTATGTCCTGCAACTTTGCCGAATTCCTATATCAGTTCTAGCAATTTTTTGCTGGAATCTTTTGGGTTTTCTACATAGAGTATCATGTCATTTGTGAAGAGTGAGTTTGACTTCCTTTTTGCTGATTTGCATGCCTTTTATTTTTGTTTTATCAATCTTGTTAATTCTTCAAAAGAACCATCTCCCAGTTTCATTGATCTGTTCTTTTTTATTATTATTTCTATATCATTGATTTCTGGTCTGATATTTATTATTTCCCTTCTCCGGCTGGATTTAGTCTTTATTTGCTATTCTTTTTTCTAATTCCTTTAGGTATAAGGTTAGGTTGTGTATTTGAGACTCTTGAGGAAGGCCTGTATTGCTATATACTTCCCTCTTGGGACCATCCTTGCTACATCCCAGAAGTTTTGAACTGTCATGTTTTCGTTTTCATTTGTGTCCATGTATTTTTTAAAATTCTTCTTTAATTTCCTGGTTGACCTGTTCATTCTTTAGTAGGATGTTCTTTAACCTCCATGTGCTTGTGGTCCTTTCAAATTTTTTCTTGTGGTTGACTTCAAGTTTCATAGCATTGTGGTCTGAAAATATGCAAGGTATGATCTCAGTCTTTTTGTACCCATTGAGTCCTGTTTTGTGACCCAGTATGTGATCTCTTCTGGAGAATGTTCCATGTGTACTTGAAAAGAATGTATATTCTGCCACTTTAGAATGAAGTGTTCTGACTATATCATTTAAGTCCATCTGGTCCAGTGTGTCATTCAAAGCCCTTGTTTCCTTGTTGATCTTCTGCTTAGATGATCTGTCCATTGCTGTGAGGGGGTGTTAAAGTTCCCTACTATTATTGTATTATTATAAATTGGTTTCTATAAGTTTGTTATTGATTGATTTATATATTTGGCTGATCCCAAGTTGGAGGCATAAATATTTATAATTATTAGATCTTCTTATTGGATAGACCCCTTTATTATGATACAGTGTCCTTCTTCCTCTCTTATTACAGTCTTTGGTTTAAGATCTAGTTTGTCTGATAAAAGGATGACTACTCCAGCTTTCTTTTGATGTCCATGAGCATGATAAATTGTTCTCCACGCCACCACTTTCAATTTGGAGGAGTCTTTGGATCTAAAGTGAGTCTCTTGAAAGCAGCATATTTTTTTTTTAAATCCATTCTGATATCCTCTTTTTATGGGAGTGTTGAGTCCATTTACACTCAGGGTAATTGTTGAAAAATATGAATTTAGTGCCATTGTAATACCAGTAAAGTCACTGTTCCTGTAGATTGTCTCTGTTCCTTTCTGGTCTTTGTTACTTTTGGTTTCTCTTTACTCTCAAAGGGTCCCCTTTAGTATTTCTTGCAGGGCTGGTTTAGTATTCACGAAATCCTTTAGTTTTTGTTTATCTTAGAAATTCTTGATTTCTTCTTCTGTTATGAATGACAGCCTTGCTTGATAAAGTATTCTTGGCTGCATATTTTCCCCATTTAGCATGTTGAATATATCATGCCAGTCCTTTCTGGCCTGCCAGGTCTCTGTGGACAGGTCTGCTTCCAGTCTTATGTGTCTACCCTTGTAGGTTAAGGACTTCTTGTCTCGATCTGCTTCCAGGATTTTCTCTTTATTTTTGTAGTTTGCAGGTGTCACGATAATATGTTGGGGTGTTGACCTATTTTTTTTAAAATTTTGAGGGGAGTTCTCTGTGGCTCTTGGACTTAAATGCCTGTTTCCTTCTCCAGATTAGGGAAGTTCTCAGCTATAATTTGTTCAAATAAACCTTGTTCACCCTTTTCCTGCTCTTCTTTTTCTGGGACTCCCTAATAAGGATATTATTTCACTTTATGGAATCACTGAGTTCCCTAAGTCTACCTTCGTGCACTAAAACTTTTCTTTCCCTCTTCCTTCCAGCTTCATTATTTTACCATAATTTATCTTCTGTATCACTGATTCCTTCTTCTGTTTCATTCATCCTCATTTTTTGGCCTCCACTTGCAACTGCATCTTGGTTAAAGCATTTCTAATTTTGGCCTGACCGGATTTTACTACTTTTTTTTTTTAATGTTTTTTTATTGTATTATGTTGGTCACCATACAGTACATCCCTGGTTTTTGATGTAAATTTGATGATTCATTAGTTGCGTATAACCAGTGCACCACGCAATACGTGCCCTCCTTACTACCCATCACCAGCCTATCCCATTCCTCCACCCCCCTCCCCTCTGAACCCCTCAGTTTGTTTCCCAGAGTCCATAGTCTCTCATGCTTCATTCCCCCTTCTGATTACCCCCCTTTCTTTATCCCCTTTCTTCTCCTACCGATCTTCCTAGTTCTTATGATGAGAGAAACCATGTGATAATTGTCTTTCTCTGCTTGATTATTTCACTTAGCATTATCTCCTCCAGTGCCATCCATGTTGCAGCAAATGTTGAGCAATCGTTCTTTTTGATAGCTGAGTAATATTCCATTGCATATGTGGACCACAACTTCTTAATCCAGTCATCTGTTGAAGGGCATCTCAGCTCCTTCCACGATTTAGCTATTGCGGACAATGCTGCTATGAACATTGGGATGCATATGGCCCTCTCTTCACTGCGTCTGTATCTTTGGGGTAAATGCCCAGTAGTGCAATTGCTGGATCATAGGGTAGCTCAATTTTTAACTTTTTANTTTTTAAGGAACGTCCACACTGTTTTCCAGAGTGGCTGTACCAACTTGCATTCCCACCAACAGTGTAGGAGGGATGCCCTTTCTCCACATCCTCTCCAGCAATTGTTGTTTCTTGTCTTGTCAATTTTTGCCATTCTAACTGGCGTAAGGTGGTATCTCAGTGTGGTTTTGATTTGAATTTCCCTGATGGCTAATGATTTTGAACATTTTTTCATGTGTCTGTTAGCCATTTGTATGTCTTCATTGGAAAAGTGTCTGTTCATATCTTCTGCCCATTTTATGATTTGTTTATTTGTTTCTCGTGTATTGAGTTTGAGAAGTTCTTTGTAGATCTTGGATACCAGTCCTTTATCTGTGGTGTCCTTTGCAAATATATTCTCCCATTCCGTGGGCTGTCTCTTAGTTTTTTTGACTGTTTCCTTGGCTGTGCAGAAGCTCTTTATCCTGATAAAGTCCCATAAGTTCATTTTATCTTTTATTTCTCTTGCCTTTGGAGATGTGTCGTGAAAAAGGTTGCTCTGGCCGATGTCATAGAAGTTGCAGCCTATGCTCTCCTCTAGGATTTTGATGGATTCCTGTCTCACATCGAGGTCTTTCATCCATTTGGAGTTTATTTTTGTGTATGGTGTGAGAGAGTGGTCAAGTTTCATTCTTTTGCATGTAGCTGTCCAATTTTCCCAGCACCATTTATTGAAGAGACTGTCTTTTTTCCACCGGATGTTTTTTCCTGCTTTATCAAAGATTAGTTGCCCAAAGAGCCGAGGGTCCATTTCTGGGTTCTCTATTCTGTTCCATTGGTCGATGTGTCTGTTTTTGTGCCAGTACCATGCTGTCTTTGTGATCACAGCTTTGTAGTACAGCTCGAAATCTGGCATCGTGATGCCCCCAGCTTTGTTTTTCCTTTTCAACACTTCCTTGGCAATTCGTGGCCTTTTCTGGTTCCACACAAATTTAAGGACTATTTGTTCCAGTTCTTTGAAAAATGTCCTCGGTATTTTGATCGGGATAGCATTGAAAGTGTAGATTGCTCTGGGTAGTATGGACATTTTAACTATGTTAATTCTTCCAATCCATGAGCATGGAATATTTTTCCATCTTTTTATGTCTTCCTCAATATCTTTCAAAAGTGATCTATAGTTTCTAGGATATAGGTCCTTTACGTCTCTGGTTAAGTTAATTCCAAGGTAACGTATGGTTTTTGGTGTTATTGTAAATGGGATGNGCCTGTTCTTCTGTTCCAGCTCCAGCTTCTTGAGATGAGACTATAAAAACTGCAGTTTAGATTTTTCTATTCTTTTGAGTGAGGCTTGGATGGCTATGTATTTTCCCCTTAGGACTGCCTTTGCAGTATCCCATAGGTTTTGGACCGTTGTGTATTCATTCTCGTTGGTCTCCATAAATTGTTTAATTTGTTTTTTGATTTCCTGGTTTATCGAGTCATTCTTGAGCAGGATGGTTCTTAGCCTCCAAGTGTTTGAGTTTCTTCCAGGTTTTTCCTTGTGGTTGAGTTCCAATTTCAGAGCGTTGTGGTCTGAGAATATNGGTGTTTTCATTCTCGTTGGTCTCCATAAATTGTTTAATGATTTTTGATTTCCTGGTTTATCAATCATTCTTGAGCAGGATGGTTCTTAGTCTCCAAGTGTTTGAGTTTCTTCCAAATTTTTCCTTGTGGTTGAGTTCCAATTTCAGAGCGTTGTGGTCTGAGAATATGCAGGGGATAATTTCAATCTTTTGGTATTGGCTGAGACCTGTTTTGTGTCCCAGAGCATGATCTATTCTTGAGAATGTTCCATGGGCNTCTGAGCATGGTCTATTCTTGAGAATGTTCCATGGGCATTAGAATAGAATGAGTATTATTTGGTTCTGTGGTGTAGTGTTCTATTTATATCTATGAGGTCCAACTCGTCTAGTATGGCATTCAAAGCTCTTGTTTCTTTGTTGATTTTCTGCTTAGGTGATCTATCTATTGCTGAGAGTGGAGTGTTGAGGTCCCCTACTATTAACNGTGTCCCAGAGCATGATCTATTCTTGAGAATGTTCCATGGGCATTTGAATAGAATGAGTATTCTTTGGTTCTGGGGTGTAGTGTTCTATATATATCTATGAGGTCCAACTCGTCGAGTATGGCATTCAAAGCCTTTGATTCTTTGCTTAGTTTTTGCCAGGGTGTTCTGTCTATTTCTGATAGTGGGGTGTTTAATTCCCCTACTATTAACATATTATTATCTGTATGTCTCTTTATTCTGGTTAAGAGTTGGCTTGTGTATCTTGCTGCTCTCCTGTGGGGGCATAGATATTTATAATTGTCATATCCACTTGTTGGATACATCCTTTAAGAATAATATAGTGCCCTTCTGTATCTCTCTCTATGGCCTCTAGTTTAAAATCCAGTCTATCTGATATGAGAATTGCTACTCCAGCTTTCTTTTGAGGTCCATTTGCGTGGAAGATGGTACTCCATCCCCTTACTTTCAGTCTGGTTGTATCTTTAGGTTCAAAATGAGTCTTTTGTAGACAGCAGATGGATGGGTCATGTCTTTTTATCCAATCTGCAACCCTGTGGCGTTTTATGGGAGAGTTTAAGCCATTTAGATTGATAGAGATTATTGACAGATATGATTTTAATGATGCCATTTCTCTTTAAAGTCTTTGTATCGGTTGTGACTTGCTGCTCTGTATCACTCTTGGGGCCTTTTTACCTTTATAGAGCCCCCCTTAATATCTCCTGTAGGGCTGGTTTCGTGGTTACGAAATTGGTTAATGATTGGCGATTTTGGAACGTCTTTATTTCTCCATCAATTCTGAATGACAGCTTTGCTGGATAAAGGATCCTTGGCTGCATGTTTTTCTCTGAAAGAGCTTTAAAAATGCCCCCCCAAGCCTTTCTCTCATTCCAGGTCTCTGTAGACAGGTCTGACGTAATCCTGATACCTTTGCCTTGGTACGTGAGAAATTTCTTTGCCCTGGCCGCTTTCAATACTGTATCCTTGGATCTAATATTTGCGAATTGCACTATGACATGCCGTGGCGTAGGTTTGTCCTGGTTGAGCTTGGATGGGGTCCTCTCTGCCTCTTGGACACGAANTTTTTTACCATTATAGAACCCCCCTTAATATCTCCTGTAGGGCTGGTTTCGTGGTTATGAAATTGGTCAGTGACTGGCGATTTTGGAACGTCTTTATTTCTCCATCAATTCTGAATGACAGCTTTGCTGGATAAAGGATCCTTGGCTGCATGTTTTTCTCTGAAAGAGCTTTAAAAATGCCCCCCCAAGCCTTTCTCTCATTCCAGGTCTCTGTAGACAGGTCTGACNGTCATTCCAGGTCTGTGTAGACAGGTCTGACTAATTCTGGTACCTTTGCCTTGGTACTTGAGAAATTTCTTTGCCCTGGCTACTTTCAACACTGTATCCTTGGATCTAATATTTGCAAATTGCACTATGACGTGACGTGGTGTAGGCTTGTCGTGATTGAGCTTGGGAGGGGTCCTCTCTGGCTCTTGGACATGAATGCTTGTTTCCTTTGCTAGATTAGGGAAGTTTTCAGCTACAATTTGTTCAAATATCTCTTCTAGACCTCTGTTTTTCTCCACCCCCTCAGGGATGCCGGTGATTCTGACATTGGAACGTTTCATTGAGTCAGTAATCTCCCGTAACATACATTCTTGAGATTGGATTTTTTTGAGCCAAGTTTCTGTTTTAGCTTTCTCTTCTACCAACCCATCTTCCAATTCGCTGATTCGTTCTTTTGCCTCATTTACCCTGGCCATCAGAGCATCTAGTTTTGACTGCATTTGATTCATAGCATTTTTAATTTCTGCCAGATTCGCTCTCTTTTCCACCCTTAGAGATTCTATGTTCTCGTTAATATTTTTGTTAATATTTTTTTCAAGTCTACACATCATCTTGACCATTGTTACTCTGAACTCCATTTCTGATAATTTGGTTATATCCCTTTCCATTAGTTCTGTGGCAGAGGCTCCAGACTCATTGTCTTTTCTTTGCTGGGGGTGGATTTCTCCTTCTCATCATTCTGATGAGGAGAGGTTGCGGGGTTTTCAGAGCCCAAATTGTTGACCAGGACCCAGGCAGTGTGCACTTGTTTTATAGGGACCTTAGGGATGTGGGCTTCTTGATTTTTCAGCCTGCCTTCTGGGGGAGGGGCCTGCCTGCAGGTACTCAGAAAACCCTGTTTGGGTAGAGTCTCTGTGTCCCTTGCGAGGGGGGATGGGGATGGGCACCCTGTGAGCCGGTATTTCCGGGCTTTTGTTCTCTGGCGGCTTTCCCTGGCGGTTTGCTGTGCCTTTTCTGAGAGTCAGAGCAGCAGTAGCCGAATCTCAGCCTCTGTCTCAGGACAGAGGGATCTCGGACCACTCTCCACTGGTGTTCTGGCCACTTTAACTCTGTTTGTTTTGGTGCTGTTCAACCCTGCAGCATCCCGGGCTGTGCACCCCACACCCGGCGTCTGGCATCCCAGCCCTCACTTCCAGGGCCTGCGCGTCTCTTTCCTTTGTGTTTCTAATACCACCAGCCGCACCCCCCCCCCCCCCCCCCCCCCCCCCCCCCCCCGCCGCGCACTCCTGGAGCTCCGTTTCAGTGTGGTTGGGGCGCACTCCGGAGCTCGGGTTTTCAGTCTGGTCGCGAGCGTTCCCCAGCTCATGGTCTCAGTCTGTTCTTTTGCGGGTGCCGGTCCGTGAGTCCGCCCACTCACCAGTGCAGGTGGCTACCGCTTCCCAGCTCACGCACACGGCGGCTCCCTCCCCCTTCCATTTATCTTCCGATATCTGTGCACGGTCTCACAGCTCCCCGCCTTGTACCTCAATACTCAGCGCTGGACATGTTTGTTTGTAGAGATCCGGATGTATCTTCCTGCGTCTCAGGCTGATTTCGTTGGTGTTCAGGCTGGTCTGATATCTATCCAGCTCAACTCGGGACCAGCTGAAAAAGGGGACCCCTACTCCTCTGCCGTCTTAACTCTCGGATTTTACTACTTTCATCTCTACAGTAAGGGATTCTCTAATGTCTTCTCTACTTTATTCAAGCCCAGCTACTATCTTTATACTCATTGTTCTAAATTCTAGTTCAGACATCTTTCTTGTATATATATTGATTAAATCCCTAGCAGGGAGTACTACCTCCTGTTCTTTCTTTTGGGGTGAATTTCTTAGCCTTCTAATTTTCTCCAGAAAAGAATGGAAGAGAGAAAAAGAAAACAACATCAACAACAACACCAAGAACTTCGGAAGTGTTTCTGTGATATGCTGTGTACACTCTGCTGTTGCATTTGGCTGCTCTTCCCCATGGGTCTGTGCTCTGCAGAGTTCCTGCTTGCCTGCAGTGGGGACTGTTCATACCTTTAACTGGGTGTGCTTTGATTTGTTTGTTAAGATAAGCCTGGAAAAGTAAAAGAAAAAAAAAAAAAAGCCAGATCCAAGACAGGAGAAAAGGAAAAGGAACAAAAATGCAAATAAACAGACTAACAAAAAACTATAAACCTGATTCCAAAGAATAAGAAAGAAAGAAGGAAAAAAGAATATGGAAAGAATAGAAAAAAAAAATTAAGCCTGATCTGAAAAATAAGAGAAGGAAACAAACAAACCAACAAATGAACAAAAAATTATAAGCCTAATACCGAAAAAAGAGAAAAAAAGGAAAAAAATGAAAGATAAAAAATTAAAATATGAAATAAAAATATAAAAAATTTAAAAATTAAAAGAAAAAAAGAAAAGCAAGCCTGGTCTTATTTCCACAAGAAGCTGACATTGGAGCACTCTTTAATCAGTAGACTTGATACATGGGGGCTGTGTTTGTCTTCTGAGGGAGAGGCCTGCTGGGCTGGCTCACAAGCTGACTTGCCCTTGTAAAGATGCCCCTGCCAGGTGCAGAGGGCAGGGTTTAGTGTAGGGGGCTCCAGCCTCCACTGTAGGTACTTTGTTGCTCTCTGAAGTCCAACTGTGCTGGTGGGTGGGAGAGGAAGGGGTGGTGGAGGAGGAAGATGGCATCACTCTGCCCTTTGGTCCCCAGGGAGGGCAATTTCTGGCCACTGCTGTTCAGGAGACCCTCACAGAAAAGCAAGCAGTCTCCTGTGTCCTGGGCTTTCATCAGATCCTTACCTTAACCTGTCTGTTCCTAGGGCCATTGGCATGCCCAGCACCACAGATCTGTTATTTTATCTATAGACAGTGGCTGGGATTCAAAACTCCAACTTTTAAAGGCCCTGGCAAGGTACAGACCCACTCCCCTCTCCCAGAGGAGAGCCTTGAGGCATGCCCAGCACCGTCCTGTACCAGGAAAGCAGTTGCACAGTGCGCTGGGAGGCTGGGGCTTATTGTGATGCACAGCAGAAACCTGAAACCAGGTTATCTGCCATCTGCTTGCCACTCGGTCTCCTACTTCGTTCTGTCCCAGAGAAGCCGTCATGCATGTATATTGTGGCAGACAGCGAAAAGCCTGCCTGTGTCTGCTCTCTGCTCAGTTCTGTCCCAGAAAAGCAGCTGCTTGGCATGCATACAGTGGTTTAAGTCTATTGTGGCTCACAGCAAAAAGCTGCTACAAAGTTATCTGCCCTGTTCCTGCACCTCTTTCCCTATTGTGAGCTCCACTGAATGGCTCCCAGCTGACCTTTTGTCTTTGGAGAGGCAAAGTACGCTCTTCCAAACCTCTTCCAAACCTCTTCCAAATGTCCTGAGGAGTGAGCTCTCCCAGGGCAACCCAGGGGACCTCCTCACTGCTGCTTTATGTGCAGTCCCTACCTGCTGTACTCGCTCTTGCTCTCTCCCTCTCCCTGACTTTGCACTGAGAAAAGGGTTCCCTTCCCTTTGCAGTCCCGCGGCTTTCCTCTCCCCCAATTCATGGCTCCAGACATCTGCCATGTTCTCTCCCTCCAGCTGTGCAGACTGTTTTCTTAATCCTCAAATCGTATTCCTAGTTCTTCAAAATAGTTGGATGTTGATCTAGCTCTGCTTGAGGGGTGAGGCCAAGCCCAGGGTCTCACTGCTGTTCTGCCATTTTAACTCCAGAAGCCTATGTATCTGTTTTTGTGTCCATATCATACTGTTTTGATTGTATAACTTGAAATCTGGAATTGTGATATCTCCATTTTTGTTTTTCTTTTTCAAGATTGCTTTAGTTATTTGGGGTCTTTTGTGGTTCTGTAAAAATTTGAAGATTGTTCTAGTTCTGTGGAAAATGCTGTTACTTCGATAGGCATTGCATTAAATCTGTAGATTGCTTCGGGTAGTATGTGCATCGGCATGGAATATCTTTCCTTTAGTTTGTATCATCTTCAACTTCTTTCATCGGTGTATTATAGTTTTCAGAGTACAGGTCTTTCACCTCCTTGGTTAAATTTATTCTTACGTATTTTAAAATTATTTTTGGTGCAGTCATAATTTGGATTGGTTCCTTAATGTCTCTTTCTGCTGCTTTATTACTAGTATCTAGAAATGCAGTAGATATCTATACATTGATTTTGTATCCTTTGACCTCACCAAATTCATCTATCAGTTCTAGTTAGTTTTTTGGTGGAGATTTTAGGGTTTTCTACATACAGTATCATGTCATTTGCGAATAGTGAAGTTTTACCTCTTCTTTACTCATTTGGATGCCTCTTATTTCTTTTTCTTGTATGATTGCTGTGGCTAGGATTTCCAGACTGTATTGAACAAAAGTGGTGAGAGTGGACACCTGTTTTTTGTTCCTGATGTTAGTGAAAAAGTTTTCCCCTGATAAGTATGATGTTAGCTGTGGGTTTTTCATATGTGGCCTTTATTATGTTGAGGTATGTTCCATTTAAACCTATTTTGTTGAGAGTTTTTATCACAAATGAATGTTGTATTTTGTCAAATGTGTTTTCTGCATTTATTGAGATGATCATATGGGTTTAATCCTTCACTTGTTGATGTGATATATCACATTGATTATTTTGTGAATATTGAACCACTCTTGCATCCCAGGAGTAAATCCCACTTGCTCGTGGTGAATGACTTTTTAAATGTGTTGTTGGATTCAGTTTGCTAATATTTTGTTGAGGATTTTTACATCTGTGTTCATCAGAGATATTGGTTTGTAGTTCTCTTTTCTTGCAGTGTTTTTGTCTTTGGTATCGGGGTAATATCAGCCTCATAGGATGAGTTTGGAAGTTTTCCTTGCTCTTTTATTTTTTGGAATAGTTTGAAAAGAATAGGTATTATCTCTTTAAATATTTGGTAGAATTCACCTTGAAGCTGTCTGGTGCTGGACTTTTGTTCAGACTTTTTTGATGATTGATTCAATCTCATTGCTGTTAATTGGTCTGTTCAAATTTTCTATTTCTTCCTGGTTCAGTGTTGGGTGGTTGTATGTGTTTCTAAGAATTTATCCATTTCTTCTAGGTTGCCCATTTGTTGGCATATAATTTTTCATAATATTCTCTTACAGTCTCCTTTTTCAATCCTGATTTTGTTTGAGTTCTTTTTTTTTCTTTTTTGTTTGTTGGGTCTGGCTAAAGGTTTATCAATTTTGTTGACCATTTCAAAGAACCAGCTTCTTGTTTCATTGATATGTTCTATTTTTTTTTTTAGTTTCTTTTTAACTTATTTCTGCTCTAATCTTTATTATTTCCTTCTACTGATTTTTTTTTTTACTTTGTTCCCCTTTTTCTAGCTCTGGTGAGTGTAAGGTTGGGTTGTTTATTTGAGATTTTTCTTCCTTCCTGAGGTAGGCTTGTATTGCTCTAAACCTAGAACAGCTTTTCTGCATTCCAAAGGTTGTATATATTCATTTCATTTGTCTCCGTGTGTTTTTTTGACTTCCTCTTTGATTTCTTGGTTGACCCATTCATTGTTGAGTAGTATGTTATTTAACCTCCATGTATTTGTGTTCTTTCCAGATTTTTTTCTTGTGGTTATTTTCTAGTTTCATTGTTTTGTGGCCAAAAAGATGCATGGTATGACTTTAGTCTTTTTGAATTTGTTCATACTTGACTTGTGACCTAACATGGTATCTATTCTGGAGAATATTTCATGTGCACTTGAAAAGAATGTGTATTCTGCTGTTTTGGGTAGCATGTTCTAAATATATCTGTTATATCCATTTGGCCCAATGTGTCATTCAAAGCCACTGTTACCTTGTTGATTTTCTGTTTGGATGATCTATTCATTGAAATAAATGGGGTGTCGATGTCCCTCCTATTATTGTATTACCAAAAATTACTTCCTTATGTTTGTTAATAAGTACCTTATGTATTTGGGTGCTCCCATGTTAGGTGCATAAACACTTACAATTGTTATATCTTCTTGTTCCCTTTATGATTATGTAGTGTCCTTCATCTTTTGTTACAGTCTTTGTTTAAAGTCTATTTTCTTTGAAGTCTATTAAGTATCACTGCCCTGGGTTTCTTTTCCTCTTCATTTGTATGGTAAGTGTTTTTCTATCCCTTCACTTTTTGGTATTTTTTTTAAGTAGGCTCCATGCCCAGCATGGAGCCCAGTGCAGGGCTTGAACTCATGACCCTGAGATCAAGACCTGAGCTGAGATCAAGTGTCAGATGCTTAACCAACTGAGCCACCCAGGCACTTCCATCCCTTCACTTTCAATCCGCATGTGTCTTTAGGTCTGAAATGAATCTCTTGTAGGCAGCATGTAGGTCTTATTTTTTTATTCATTCTGTTACCATATGTCTTTTGATCAAAGTAATTATCAATAGGTATGTACTTATTGCCATTTTGTCACTTGTTTTGTGGTTATTTTTATAGCTCTTCTCTTTTCCTTTTCTCTCTTGCTCTCTTTCATGGTTTGCTGGTTTTCTTTAGTGATATACTTGGATTCCTTTTGCTTTATTTTTTGCATATCTATTACAGGTTTTTGATTTGTGGTTACCATTAGGTTTATATATAACATCTTGTGTGTATAGCAGTATATATTAAGTTGATATTGGCTTAGGTTTGAGCCCATTCTGAAAGCATTAAAATTTTACTCTTCTCCCAACCCTATAGTGTCATTGTTTATTTTTGTTTTTTTCCATTGAGGTATTTTATTTGTACATATGTATTATATCCCTAAAAAAAGAATCCCAGGATTATCCCCCCTGTGTGTTTTTGTCTTGCTTCTTCATGGTCCGTGATACCAGCTGAGGTTGTCAGTACAATGAAACCAAACTGGCAGGATGGGGGCAGGTTATTCTGCCATTTTTCTAGGTCTTTCAGGTGTACATAAAATCTGGGGCTGAACACTCCACACTTGTTTAACCTGCCCATGAGGTTCACAACAATTTTCCCCGCTCTGTGATCATCAGTGATTTTAAATTTGCCAATTTTGCCAATGTAACCATGCTTCATCACAGTGAGAAACTGGATGATGACTTTGGAGCATGGCCCAAAAAGAACCTGGCATTTGCCTCTCTTTTCAGCATTGTTAATGCTCTTGAGAGCATCTGCCAGGACATTCATGTGCACCATTATGGCAGCATGGAAAGATGGTGGAAAGAGGATGGGAGGGGTGAGTGCACGGAGTTATGGGAAGCGGGTGGCCTATCGCTATAGTGTCATTGTTTAAATCCTTTTATGAATCTCTTCACCGATTTTTATGGATATACTTACTGCTTTTGTGCCTTCTACTTTTCTTCTGTTTATGTTCTTTTTTTCCCATTCAATCCCCTTTAACATTTCTTGTAAGACTGGTTTAGTGGTGGTGAATTTCTTTAACTTTTGTTCATCTGGAAACTCTATCTCTCCTTCTATTCCAAATGATAGTCTTGCAGGGTAGAGTACTCTTGTTCACATATTTTTGTTTGTTTGTTTCAGCACTTTGAATATATCATGTTACTTCCTTCTGTCCTGCAGTCTCTACTGAAAAATTAGCTGGTAGACTTAAGTAGTTTCCTTCGTATGTAACTCTTTTCTCTTGTTGCTTTTAAAATTCCCTTTTCAGGGGTGCCTGGGTGGCTTCAGGAGCCTTCGGCTCAGGTCATGATCTCAGGGTCCTGGGATTAAGCCCCGAGTTGAGCTCCCTACTCAGTGGGGAGTCTGCTTCTCCCTCTGCCCCTCCCCCCCACTCATACTCTCTTTCTCTCACCCTACTTGCTCTCTCAAACAAATAAAAATCTTTTAAAAAATAAAATTCCTTCTTTATAATTACTTTTTTTTTTTTTTAAAAGATTTTTATTTATTTATTTGACAGAGATAGAGACAGCCAGCGAGAAGAGGGAACACAAGCAGGGGGAGTGAGAGAGGAAGAAGCAGGCTCATAGCAGAGGAGCCTGATGTGGGGCTCGATCCCACAACGCCGGGATCACGCCCTGAGCCGAAGGCAGACGCTTAACTGCTGTGCCACCCAGGCGCCCCTATAATTATTTTTTGCCACTTTAATTACTCTGTGTCTTGGTGTGGACCTCCTTGGGTTGATTTTTTTTTTTTTTTTGAGGGCATTCTGTGCCTGCTGGATCTGGATATCTGTTTCCTTCTTCAGATTTGGGATGTTTTCAACTATTATTTTTGCAAATTTTCTGTTCCCTTCTTTCTCTTTTCTCCTTCTGCAATCCTTATAATGCAAACATTGTTACACTTGATGGTGTCACTGAGTTCCCTTAATCTATGCTCATTTGGGGGGCACCTGTGTGGCTCAGTTGATTAAGTGTCTGACTTCAGCTCAGGTCATGATCTCTGGGTCCTGGGATCAAGCCCCGTGTTGGGCTCCCCACTCAGCAGGGAGTCTGCTTCTCCCTCTCCTCTGCCCCTTCTCCTCCACCTGTTTGTGCTCCCTCTGTCTGTCTCTCTCAAATAAATAAAATCTTTTTAAAAAATCTATTCTCACTTTTATAATTAATGTTTTTTTTCTTTCTCCTGTTCAGTTTGATTGCTTTTCATTATTCTGTCTCCTAGCTCACTGATCCGTTCTTCTGCTTCCTCTAGTTTACAATTTATTCCCTCTAGTGTATTTTTAAATTTAGTTGTTGTGTTCTTCATCTCTGGTTCATGCTTTTTTATGTTTTCCCTCTCTTTGTTGAAGTTCTCACTGAGGTTCTCCTCTTTTTTCTCAAGTCTAGTGAGTATCTTTGTGACCATTATTTTAAATTCTTTACCAGGCATATTACTTATCTCCGTTTCATTTGGCTCTCTTGCTTTTATTTTGTCCTGTTCTTTAATTTGGGGCATTTTTCTCTGTCACCTCATTTTGTCAGGCTCTCTGTGTCTGTTTCTATGTGTTAGGAAAGCCAACTACATCTCCTGCTATTCAAAGTGGCCTTATGAAGAGGAGGACCTGTAGTGCCCTGTAGTGCAGTGTCCCCTGTTCACCAGAACCGGGTGCTTCAGGGGTATCTCCTAAGTGTGCTGTGTACTTCCTGTTGTGGTTGAGCTCTGTTTGCCTTCAGTACAATCATCTGCAATGGCCTTGTTTGCTTGTTGTGGGCAAGGTTTAGTCCCTGTGCTGTAAGGGGCCATTCTGGGGTCACCTTGGGCTTGAATTGGGTCAGACCAGATGCCTGCACTCAGCTTGTTTGTTAGAACTGCAGTTGCAGTGAACTGCGGGACACTCTCCCTACTTGTCCCTTGGAAATCTTTGTTGGTGGGCAGGGCCTAAAGTCAGACCAGGTATTTGCCCCAGTTTCTCTGTTGGAGGTTGCAGTGACCTTGAACTACTGGGTTCTCTGTGTGCTGCCCCTTGTGAGGTTTTTTGTTGGTGGTTGGGACCAGCAGTCAGATTATATGTCTGCCCCCCCGCCTTGGGCCACAGTTGAACTGGTGTGTGTGGTTATCTTCTCCTCTCCCCAGGGCAGAAGTTACTTTGGGGTGGTACTGGCCACTGGGCTCCTTGCACAATGCCATGTTTTTGGCACCTCCTTGGATGGAGTCCCATCTAGTGGGGAGGGTTGAATGGCATGGATCTGCAGGAGAAAGTAGGGGTGTGGTGCACTGTTAGCAAGCTTGGTGGAAAGTGTTTGGGCTGCTTTCCACAAGTGTCAGTGAATCTAGACTGGTGGGTAGGAGAAAGAAATGGTGCCAGCCAGCTCCTTTGTTCTTAGATAAGTTTCACAATGAAACTTGGCCTTCCTGTGCAGGCTCTGAGACCAGCAAAGAAATCTTCCTGTATACCCCAGGTGCCTCAGAAACTTCTGTTTCTATGCTGTAACTTGGCAGGGTTTTTGTCATGCTGTGTTTTTAATGCCAAGGACCCAGTTTTCTATAGCTCTTTGGCTCTTGCAGAGCCAAGACCGCTCATTTTTAATGTTCCTGGTGTTTAGCCGCACTGATTGTAAAAACTTGCAAAGTTAAGCCCCTCTAGTTTCAGAGTCAAATGTTATGGGGATTCATCTTCCCAATGCAGGTTCCCCATGCCTGGGATGCCTGGTGTGGGGTTTGCTCCTCCTCCTCCTCCATGCTTTCAGTGCCCTTCCCTCTTACAGTCAGTCTTGCAGGTCAGTTTGGTTCCTGACTCGGTCTCTGCTCTTTCTACCATTTTTTTCCCGTGTGGCCTCCTCTCTACAATTAACTGTGGAGAGCCTGATCTTCTAGTCATTTTCTGGGTTATTTACACTGATGTGGGTATTATCTAGGTGTGTCTGTGGGACAAGTTGAGTCTAGGATCCTCCCACTCCACTATCTTCCCCAGCATCGACATTTTAAGTATTATGTGCCATAGTGTGGACTTCCTTGGGTTCATCTTGTTTGGGACTCTCTATGTTTCTTGGATTTGGATATCTATTTCCGTCTCCAGATTAGGGAAGTTTTCTGTTATTATTTCCTCTAATAAGTTTTTTTATACCTTTCTCTCTCTTATTCTTCTGGGACTCCTATGTTTGTTCACTTAATGTTGTCCAAGAGGTCTCTTAATCTATCCAAAGTTTTTTTTTTTTTTAAAGTTCTGTTCTCTTTTTACTGTTAAGATTTTGTGCTTTCCATTACCCTTTCTTCCAGTTCACTGATACAGTCTTCTGCATTTTCTAATCCACTGTCAATTCCCTCTAGTGTGTTTTTCATTTCAGTTATGGTATTCTTTAACTCTGATTGGTTTTTTAAAATATTTTCTATCTCTATATTGATAGACTACTGAGTTCCCTCTTTGCTCCAGTCCAGTGAGTATGTTTACAATCATTACTTTAAATTCTTTATCAGGCATATTGCTTTTCTTTGTTTCATTTAGGTTTTTTTCCTGAAGTTTTTTTTTTCCTGTTCTTTCTTTTGAAATATATTTTTCTGTCTCCTGATTTTGCTTGACTTTCTGTGTTTGTTTGTAAGGATTAGGCAGAAAGACTACTTCTCCTAAACTTGAAGGAGTATTTTTGTGTACGGTGTCCTGTATGTAGACTGTGTGTGCTTGGTGACTATTGCTGGCTGGCTGTAGCTGTAGCAGCATATGCTAGTTACTGTTTGAATCTGTGGCTTTTTATGGAAATAATAAGAAGAAAAATAAAATAAAATAGCCCCAAAAGATTTTTAAAAAGACAAGACAAATTTTAAAAATTTAAAAACTTAAAAAAATAAAAATAAAAATAATTTTTAAATGAAATCTACACGTGTAGCTTATTTTCTGTGCCCCAGCACCACAGAGGCTGGTGTGGTCTTACAGACCCTGGGTTCAGGGGTTTTGAGGTGGTTCTCGCTCTAAGCCAGATCCTGTTCTGGTCTGGGCTTTTAAGGTGGAAAGGGAGAAGGCATTCCCACAGCTCCTTGGCCTTTTTAAACCCTGGACTTTTTTTTTTTTTTTTTTTTTTTTTTTTTTGTGCCNCCCCAGTGCAACTGGGGCTGGTGTGGTCCTGGGCTTGCTGAGGTCACAAGCTTGCTGTGATAACTGGATCTGCCCATTATCCAAACACTGCTCTGGTCTAGTGTTCGTTGTCTTTTTTATATACTAGTTGCTCTTTTAAACTGCAGCTTTTTTTTTCTGTGCCCAAGCTGTTTCTGTTCCCAGTTCCTTAGTACTATCCCTTCCCACTGCCATTCACAGTATCCTGGGAGTGGGGGTTCCCTATGTTACCATGTCTCTGTTTCTCTTGCTGTTCTCCTACTCATCTTTCTATCTTTGGTTTTCAGAAGGTGTTCAGTCATCCCTCAATTTTTCTTCAGGAGGAATTGTTCTATTAATAGGTATAATTTGGTGTGTTCTGTGGAGGAAGTGAGTTCTGGGTCTTCCTTTATCACCATCATGGGCTGAAACATCTTAATTGCGTTTTATCTGCTCTTCTTGATTAAATTAGTTACTGGTTTATATATTTTGTTGACCCTAGATCAATTTGGGAATTGATATCTTAACACTATTGAATCTTTCCATCTGTGAACATGTAATTTTTGCCATGCATTTAGATCTTTACTTTCACTGAGAAATGTTTTGTTGTTTTCAGTGTACAAGTCTTAATGTTTCTTCTGTTAAGTTTATTACTTTATTATGCTGCTTCTTTTAAAATTACTACGTTTCTTCTGTTAAATTTATTCCTAAGGATTTTGTTATTTCAGTGCTTTTTCAGATATACATGTTTTCATTGCTATTATATAGAAATACAAAACATTTTTTTTGTATTTTGTTCTTGTATCCTGATACTTCACTTGAGCTTGTTTATTCTAGTAATTTCTTTGTGGATTTTCTGTGTGTGGATTTCTTTAGACTTTCTATATATAGGATTGTAATGTCTGTACATAAAGACCATTTTTGCCACTTTCTTTCAAATGTGGGGATACTTTTTATCTCTTTTTCTTGTGTGACTGCATTGGATATAACCAGTGTCGATTAAAAGTAGTGAGAGTGAACACTTGCCTTACCAATCCGAGGGGGAAAAGCATTCAGTCTTTCACCATTGAGTGTGATGTTAGGTAAGTTCCTTTCTATTCCTAGTCTGTTCAGAGTTTTTATTAAGAATGAATTTTAGGGGCACCTGGGTGATTAAGCATCTGCCTTCAGCTAAGGTCCTAATCCCAGGGTCCTGGGATCGAGCCCTGCATGCAGGGAGTCTGCTTCTCTCTCTCCTTCTGCCTCTACCCCAGCTTGTGCTCTTTCTCTCTCTCTCAAATAAAATCTTTACAAAAATTTTAGATTTTGTCTGATACATTTTCTGTATCTCTTGAAGTGATTATGTGGTTTTTGTTCTTTATTGGACATATTTATTATGGTTTATTACATTAACTGATTTTCAGATGGAAAAATCCCACTTTTTTATGGCATATGGTCCTCTTTATATGTTGCTGGATTTGGTTTACTCATATTTTGTTGAGGGTTTTTGGCTCTATTCATGAGGAATATTGACCTGTTGTTATCTTGCAATATCTGTCTGGCTTTGGTATGAACATAATATTGACCTCATAGAATATCTTGGGGGAATGTTCCTTCCTCTCCCCCCTCCTTTTTTTCTCTGAAACAGTTTGTAAAGGATTGTTATAATTTCTTCTTTAAGTGTTTGGTAGAATTCACCAGTGAAACAAATCTGGGCCTGAGTTTTTCTTTTTAGGAAGTTGTAGTTACTAATTCAATTTCTTTACTTGTTATAGGTATTTTCAGATATTCTTTCTTCTTGAGTCAGTGTTGGTAATTTGTGTCTTTCTAAGAATTTTTTCCATTTCATCTAAATTATCTAATTTTTTAACATAAAATTATTTATAGTTGTAGTAGTTTATATGCCTCATATGGCAATGAACTTTGCAGATGCAATGAATTTTAGGATTTTGAGATGGGGAGATCATCCTGGATTATCTGAGTTGGGCCCTAAATGTAATCACAAATGCCTTTATAAGAGAGAGATAGAGGGGTGCCTCGGTGGCTCGGTTGGTTAAGTGTTTGCATTTGGTTCAGGTCATGATCCCAGGGTCCTGGGACCAAGTCCTGCATCAGGCTCCCTGCTTAGGGGGAGCCTGCTTCTCCCTCTCCTCCCCCCCAACCCCCTGCTCATGCTTTCTCTCTCTCTCTCTCTCTCTCTGTCTCTCTCAAATAAATAAATAAAATCTTAAAAAAAGAGAGAGAGGTATGCTGTTGAGGATATATCTAGTAATGGAATTTCTGGATCATAATTACACATATGCTCAATTTCAGTACGTAATACTAAACAGTTTTTCAAAGAAGATAGACCAATTTATGTTCTTACTGGCAGTGTATTAGAATTCTAGTTACTCCACATCCTGGCCACTTGATATGGTCAGTCTCTTTATTATTAACTATCCAAGAAATATGTTAGTGGTATCTCTTTGTGGTGTTAACTTTTTTCCCTGATGATTAATGAGGGTGAGTTTCCTTCCAAATGTTTACTAGCCATCACATAAATTCTTTTGTTAAATGCCTATTGATGTCTCTTCCTCATTTTTCTCTTGGATTTTTGACCTTTTTCTTATTAATTGGTATAAATTTGTATATATATTCTAGTTATAGGCTCCTTGTCACTTGTACTATACATGTTGTAAATATTTTCTTCCAAATGTGTATGACATCTTTTGATAAGCAGAAGTTATTAAATTTAATGGAGTTTACTGTATCAAACTTTCCCCCTTATGGTTATTGCTCTTTGTGTTCTGTTTTGGAAATCTACTCCAACCTTATGGAAATATTCTCTTGTATTATCTTGTTATTTCCTTTGACACTGAGATCAATAATTTACCTGTAAATGATTTTTCTGAGTATGGTGTGAGTTATAAGTCAGGTTTTCTTTTCATTTTTCTCTCACCTTCTTCCTTTTATTGTTTTTTGTTTTGTTTTGTTTTTTTTCATGATAATTTCTACTCGACTTACCTTAGAGTGTTTTTTCTCCACTATTGTGCAGTACCAACTTTGTCACAAATGAAGTGCCTATGTAGGGGTCTATTTCTAGACTCTAAACATTTTCTTTGGTGCATTTATCTATACTTTTGCTAATGCTTTCAGACTTTAAGAAATCATGTCCTTATTTCTTTAATTTTTAAATACTTCATTTTGTTTTTCTTCTTCAAGATGGTCTTAGCTATATTTGGTTTTCCATTTTCATATTAATTTTTGGAAAAGCTAATCAATTTCTGTAGGAAAACTTTTTGGGACTTTGATTTTGGTTGCATTGAATCTCTAGTTCATTTTGAGGAGATGAGTTACTTAAAGTTGACTCTTGAACAGCATGAGGGTTAGGGACACTGACCCCCATGCGGTTGAAAATCCATATATAACGCCTGATTCCCCCCAAAATTTACTAATATCTACCATTGACTGGAAGCTTTACTGATGACATAAACAGTTGATTAACACATATTTTCTATGCTATGTATATTATATACTATATATTCTTACAATAAAGTAAACTAAAGGAAGGAAAATGTTAAGAAATTCATAAGGAAATGAAAATACATTTATAGTACTATATGTATATTTATTGGACAAAACTCACATATTAGTGAACCCATGTTCATGTTATTTGATGGCCATCTGTGTGTGTGTGTGTGTATCGTGAAGTAATAATATTTACATATATAAATATATAAGCGTATTATATACATTACATGTATAGTAGTATTTATATATTTATATGTAAGTATATGTACTTATTATACCTAAGTATATGTATCTCAGTATACATTATATAAATATAATGTAATAAAACTATGCCTTGCTTCTTTATGCTTTCACACTTGTTTATTTTGTCTAGGCTTCTCTCCCTCTAGTTCTTAATTTTTTTCCTCTTCAAACTCAACTTGAAGTAATCATCACCTCCTTCCCTAACACTCTTTCTCCCCACCCCCCTTCTTTGCCATGTGTTTTTGAGATACTTCGTAGGCATCCTGGATGGGGCTTGGTACTGGAATCTTACCTCTTGTGCCCCTTTTGCTCTAGGGCTGTGGACATTAGTATTTGCTAAAAAGTGGACAATCAAATGAGGAACTGAGTATCAGTTTATCTAAGGCTTTCTGGTAATGAGTCTAAACTGGAAACTATTGTGGAACTCCTACCTCCAACTCAAATTGAAGGCAGCATGTATGAAATGGAGAAGGTAACCTGCTTCCTTCTAAGCAGACTCTGCCTAGGTGGGACTATGCATGGAAACTGGCAGCTGAAAGCCTCCAGAAAGGCAGATTTAGGAAAGTGAGACAAATTACAGACATTTAGCTGTGACTCTGTGGAATTAGTCTCCAAATTGCTTTGACTGCACAGTCTTAGCAATAAAGAACATATGAACATCTATCACCAATGTTTGTATATTTATTTCTACATTACATAAATGTACTGTAATTTACTATATAAAGTCTACAATATACAAAAATTAAAAATGGTAAGTATTTCTAAAAATGATTTCCATGTTGTTTATTAGTGGTACAGAGTTCAATAAGCACTATTGAAAAGCACGATTTAATATTTGTGATGTAGTAATTTGAAGGTCTCATTCTAAGGCAATTTCTTATTTCAGTATATGGTTTGTAATGCTACTGTATTTGAAAAAGAAACTTTCAAAGATTTGAAATTTCACATGGAAGAGGTATATCTTGGTTGTGCTTAGTAAAACCACTTTGCTCATTTTTCATTTCTATTCTACTTTGCAAAGTTTTTAGTCCAGATTTTATCAGTAAAATGTTATCTTTACTGAGTAATTAGTTCTGGCAAACTAATTGGAAGGCATTGCATTTTTTTATATTTAAAAGGAAAAATGGTCTCCTAACCTGCTGAAACCCTTCTTTTGTAAGATTTTTAAACAAATGAGGAAATGGTTTCTAAGTTGCTAAAGTGTGATACCATGAGCTTGTAGAGTGATCATAGTGCATTTGCACACACAGAAAATAACATTGGATGAAAATATTTCCAATAGTTTTCAAAATGCTCTTATCTTCACATGAGTTCATTTCAAAAAGAGTTATTTGCACATTCATTAAAATGTCACTATTTTACTCTGAAAAGACAGATTAATAAATATCCATTTTAAAATATTTGCTAGTTTACATACAGTTGATAGTTATTTGTCATCACAGAAAAGGTTAGCAAATTTGGAACATTTGTCTTCTTGTGAGAATGTACATGGGATATCTTTATGTTTGCCAACTTTAAAAAATATTTTGCTATGAAATTTTTATGCTTAGTCCTCATCTATTTGTAAAACACACTGAATATGCTACTTAAGGTAAGTACTTAGTTGAGTGGTTAATCCACTTAACTAGCAAATACGGTACCCTGAACTCATGAAGGCAGTGGTCTGACCTCTCTGAGTATAAAACTCACACTTTTCCTCAAAATATTTGTCTACTGCTTATAGTTAGTTATATGTGCTTACTTTCTTATTTGTTAAATTGTTGAATTCTGATATTTTCTTCCACTACTCTAGGGGATAGTTCCTGGGCCCTGCTGTGAGTGTTCTTGTTTCATGGGGACAGAACCACAGAGGGTGAAAGAGAGTCATTGCTCCTGAGCTAGGCAGGGAAAAGAGGATTCAAAAAATATTTTTTAGAGTTAATAATTCCAGGTACTTGTAGTTTGCAGAATGAATGGGAAGATCTGACCAATCAAATAAGTTATTCTTTTTCCCATGTAAGAAATCTGGGTTGGCTAAAGAAAAAGTAAAGATAAAAGTCTATTTTTTCAGCCATTGTTTTTGTGATAGAGAAACCATCATTGGTTTGTCATTTTTTTTTTTTTTTCCGCCTGTCTTCAACACCAGACTGAATTTCTTAAGGGTAAGAACACTTCAAGCTGGAACAGTGCCAGGCATTTAGTTGTGCCGACACATAGTAAATGTTAATTAGTGTAAAGACACTGAGGTTTCTATTAGGGCTAGGAAGTAAGAATATTCTGGAAAAGCTAAGCATGTAGGCTTGTGTGTTTCCAAGTAAAACTGAAATGGAGGAGAGTAGGTCAAAAAGGTCACTGGGGAAGAAGTGCAGAACAATAAAAGTGAATATACAGACTTTTAAAAGACGTGCCATGAGGGACTTTTACTCAGAGTGGGGCCAAAAGTAACAGAGATGAAAGGCATAGTCGAATTAACTGAAATAAAAATTCTCTGCAGCTTCAGGAGAAATTCTAGGTGGTATAAGTAGGCCTTATGAGACTAGTCTTTAGAACTTCTGTTCAAGGTTCTAATAGAATTTAGGCAAAGAGTTATTTTGCTCATGTTGCTGCCACTGAAGAGAACTCTGCTCAGATAAGGAAAGGAAAATAAAAAGGTAGTGATCTGAGGAGGGGGAGGCAGTATTTTTGCCACGTAGTTAAAGATAAATTGAGTCTTTGGTCTTACAAAAATACAATTATTTTGTATTTATTAAAATGTACATTCAAAGTAGACTTCCATGATAAGGTTATCATAACATTAGAAAGCATGAGGGTCCACACTGAATATACATATAATGTACCACGGGTTGGTGTTTATGTGAGAATATAGTAATTGTCACTCCGTTACCTTAAACTACAAATTATACAAATATATAAAAATCATATATATAAACCCATTAAGCCAATCAGATGCAGCAATAGCAAAACGACCCAACATATACACAACGAATTTTTTCAGTACAACTAAAGTGTTTGTTATATACTTTGAAGCAAAAATTTCAACATAACTGAGGATTTATTATATACATCAAAAATTGAACAGTTGATTCTTAAAAAGATACAAAACAACAGATTCCTGGGAAGTTAATGTTTATAAGTAAGACCATGTTGATTCAAGTTAGCAAAATTTGGGAATAAATACAATTCTTCTTTTCAAGTTAGATTTGTCATAGGTTTTCCCATATTCCCCTCATTTCTCCCCTCCATTCACCTTCCTTCTCTCTCGCTTTACCTTTAAAATCTATACTAAAATGTCTTGTAATTTTTAAAAGCTAACCATCATGTGTAGTGACCAGAGCTCTTAAGAACAAAGTTAAATACCAACCCACAAATATCTGTTAGTGAAGTTACTCTGGAGGAAATCACACAACTCAAAACCAAAAGCCATTTGTCCATTCCTCCATTCCCGTTTACCTACTATTCCAAAGTATTAAATTGCAGTTCCTTCTGTGGCTGATTGAATGAATATTGGAATAACTTGCAAGCAGGATCACTGCCATCTATGGGATATAGTTCTCAATCCACATCAGATTAAGAATAAAATGTGATAATGATGGTCATTTTTAGTTAGCAAGCAGAGCTCATTAGTCATGGTACTTTGCACTTCCTCTCCTCTCTCATGATTCCCTTAATGATTTTATATTTAATTGCTTACATTTTGTTTCTCTAACTTATTGATAAACTTATTGAAGGTAGGGATGAGATTTCTACTCATATTAATATTCCACTGCCTAGAATAATACTTGTTACTTAGTAGATACTCATAAAATATTTGTTGAAATACACTTTTATCTATTTCTTCTTTGCCTTCTAAAGTCTTATTTTATTTACATCACAGATGCTGAGAAAAACTCTTAAAGGGTCTGAAAGTAAAGAACTGGAAATAACACCTGAAGTGCCAACTTTGGTACCATTTGGGGATGTGGTATGTGAGACTATTCCTCCATAAACCTGTACAAATTATTTCTTATTTTATGTGAAGACTAGTTAATATTTATTATTTGATAATCAAAAAGTGTATATAGAGAATGATTCTCTCTGACAACATTTGTGAAATTTTTTATTTTTTCATTGAGTCAGAAAAGCATCCTATAATCACTGAAATTATGGAAAACATCTTGATGCACAGAAAAAAGAAATGTTTTCTATATAGGGATTCCCAAAATCTAGTTATGTCAGAATCATGTGGGATACTTTTTAAAAACGTCGATTCTTGTCCCCCACCTAAGATCTGCTAACTTGGAATCTGGGAATGGGGCCTAAGATTCAGTATTTTTATTGTGCTGGTCAGGTGATTGCATTTATCGTCAGATTTAGGAGCCTTTGAGCTATGATTTGAAAATTGACCCCACACCTTTCCCTCATCCAAAAAAATAGTAAGTCCCAGGAATAAAAGCAAACATACTCATGAATCGTATACATACACACAAACACACAGGTACGGCCAAATATCTAGGCTGAGAACCAGAAAAATCTGTTTTTTTTCTTTTGGGTGCTATACAGTATAGGACATGAGATCTATGTATATTTAGAACTGTCAAGTGTGTGTGGTATTCTGTTACAGTTATCTCTATTCCTTTTTTTTTTTTTTAGATTTTTTTTTATTCATTTATTTGACAGAGAGAGAGAGACAGCCAGTGAGAGAGGGAACACAAGCAGGGGGAGTGGGAGAGGAAGAAGCAGGCTTCCAGTGGAGGAGCCTGATGTGGGGCTTGATCCGGGAACGTCAGGATCATGCCCTGAGCGGAAGGCAGACGCTTAACGACTGAGCCACCCAGGCGCCCCAGTTATTTCTGTTCCTGAACATCATTAGAATAGTTACTGGGTATGAAGTGACAGTTTCTCTTGGCCTTCTTCTCTAGATCCTATCATATACTGTACATTTTCTTGATTAAAAAATATATGATGAATTTAACACCATGATTTTTGGGGGAAAAATTAAGACTAAGTGTATACGTTTTGTTTCTACAAAACAAGCACAGTGTGCCTTTATCCACCTAATTATATAGCGTTTTCGGATATTACAAAGTCACTGTTCGAATCTAAACTTAGAAAAGGATTCCTTGAAATCACTTTCAGCTGTAAGCTATTACGCATGCCATTATGTTGACGTACTGATTTCCGTAACCCATACGTTTGAGTATGATATCTACCTTCCTTCAGAATTGATACTTTGATTTCATTCACACTTCCTAACTTCATAGTTTCTCTTTTCCTTAGTTGAATTACATATTGCTAGACGTTAATAACCTTCTTTTAAAAGTCATCTGGAAGTTTTTGACAGATGTTCAGCATGTGATACCTCCTCTCAGTGTATGATTGGTCACATGACTTTCTGAAACCTCTGTGATTTATTCTGGGGTATTTGGCAAGGCTTGTACATGTGTCTGCAATGATAGCTACATCACAGCCCATGATTCCCCTTTCTGATAGAGCCCTTTTTCAGAAAAAAATGTGAAAAAGCCTGTCTTAAAATTGGGCCCCTAAAGTTCTTTTGTGAACACGTTCTAGTTGCTTTCCTGTTTTATGTGCATTTGGTGGGTTGGTGAAGATGTTGACTTGGTTATAGCTTTGGGCCACAGACGGGTCTCAGAATCTGTGGCAACATTTGTTATCCACAGCCTGGGAATGGTCATCATTATATTTTTAAGTGTTAAATATTTTTCTATATTTGAAAAACCGTGAGAGACTCTTAACTATAGGAAACAAACTGAGGGTTGCTGGAGGGGAGGTGGGTGGAGGATGGGGTAACTGGGTGATGGGCATGAAGGAGGTCACGTGATGTGATGAGCACTGGGTGTTATATGCAACTGATGAATCACTGAACTCTACCTCTGAAACTAATGATGTACTTAATATATGTTGCTTAATTAAATTTAAATAAAAATATATTTGAATAGAAATTTTTTTTGTTTTATATGGACTATGATATAAAAGTATAAAGAGCTACTAAAATATAAGGGAAGTTAAGTTACCCATGGCTTCATGTTTAACACTTGGCAGGCAGGCAGTGATTTATGACAGAATGTTAATGTATAGCATTATGCAATACAACATTGTAGTAATACTTCCCTGTTTTACCCTCCTCATGTATAACTCTAATTTTAAGAAATAAAAATGATTCATGGAATTACCTATGGCAGTGCCATTTAAAATTCTGCCTAGATCGTGTAATATGCATTACATACATTTGATTTGGAAACTTACAACCTTTCCTTTAACATAACATTTCATATCAAAGTGTCCTTAAGAAGTAGACCAGAGTAGGGGCGCCTGGGTGGCACAGCGGTTAAGCGTCTGCCTTCGGCTCAGGGCGTGATCCCGGTGTTGCGGGATCGAGCCCCACGTCAGGCTCCTCTGCTGGGAGCCTGCTTCTTCCTCTCCCACTCCCCCTGCTTGTGTTCCCTCTCTCGCTGGCTGTCCTATCTCTGTCAAATAAATAAAGAAAATCTTTAAAAAAAAAAAAGAAGTAGACCAGAGTACTTTCTTCTTGGGATTTCATCATTCATATACCATAGTCTTTTAATTAAATACTGGATGCTAATTTCTTTTTCTGTATTATTTTAAAACCAAATCTTAAAAATTATTTACATACATTTAAAAATACTATTGGGCCATTTTGTTGTTGTTGTTTCACAGTGTTTAATGTAATATTGCTATTGTTTTTACTTGGTTTTTAAGACCAAACATGGCTAAATATATTTGGCTGATAATGCAAATCAGTATTCAGATATTCCAGTATTCATTTTATATTTGCTTTTATGCTTAAACAGGAGGTATAATTTTCTTTAAATTTAGAAATACTTTGTTCAAGAGAGAATGAATTATTCACAGTCCTTGGGACATTGTAGTGAATGAATGAATGTTGAATGAATAGAGTGGTTTTAGGATACTGAATAAAAAAGCCCATCTGAAGCAAGGCATATTTTTTGTTATTATATGCAGCATGCTATGCTTTGTCAGTTCTCACCTAATATAAAATAACAGTGATTCAAAGAGTGATGGTTGGATTTAAGTCAATAATGCTCTTTTTTTTTTCTCGCTTTGTATTCTTGTTCTTTTTTTTTTTTTTTTTAAGTTTTTGGTAGCCAGGCTTTATTTTTATTTTTATTTTTTTGATGTAGTGTTCCATGATTCATTATTTGCTATTCTTGTTCATTTTAGTTTTACTTTGAATAAATCCTGCTATTTTTCTTCTGTATTTCTGTTTTGGTGTTTTCCATTAACTAGATATTTCTAATGAGAAACAATGTTTTAATAAGAGAAACTAGCAAAGTGGAGCTTTTAAAATATATGTTGTTTGGTATAGAATAAAATGGAAGAAAAATTAACTTTTAAAAATTCATTTGCTGTGTTTTTATTTTGGTTGTTTTAGGTTGGCTGCCTTGCTGTTCATATAAAGAACTGCAGACATCTCACACCTAGGAGTATCCTTTCTTTTGATTTAAGAGCCGTACTGTGATCAGACATGTCTGTTTCAGTTATGTATTGCTGCATTACAAAACACTCCAAGACTTAGTGGCTTAAACCCTTCACCATTTTATTATCAATCACGATGTGTATTCACTAGGTGCTACTTCTCCTCATGATCACAGCAGGCTCTGCGGTCAGCTGGCAGTTCAAAAGGGCTAGAATATCTAAAATGGCTCATTTACATGTCTGGTGCTTCAGTGAGGATGCCTGGAAGAATGGACTTAGCTAGGAAGCTGAAATGGCTAGACCTTTCTCTCTTTCCATAGAGTCCCAAGGTCTTTCCATCTTTCCATCGTATTTTTTTTCTGCATTAATTTTGATCTTTTAAAAAATATTACAATAAAATATTATTTATTTTGATTACTGAAGTTTTTGGTGTCCCCTTAAATTTTGGACCATGGCTGGTGCCTCTCTTACCCTGTCCTAGACCCAGCCCTGGCCATGTCCACTGCATATTAAAGTAGTCACAGGGCCAGGCTAGATTCAAGAGCAGAGGAAAATAAACTCCATTTTTTGATGTGCAAAGTGAAAAAAGTTTTTCACCCATCTGTAATCCATCTCAATCACCATATAAGTTAGAGGAAAAATATGTATCTTAGATGATAATACTAATTATTTCTACGTAATAATTGTGCTGTCTTAAACGATGTTTGAAGGGTTTATTTATCTTGGTGCTTTCAAATAAACTGCTCATTATCAGATTTATCATGGCATAAAACCAGTCTCATTATGAAGACTTGGTGTTTCTTTTTTATATAAAGTGAATTATTTGTTTTAAAGATTTCATTTATTTTTATGAGAGAGAGAGCATGAGTGTGGGGGGCTAGGAGCAGAGGGTTGGAAGCAGACTCCCCTCTCAACTGGGAGCCCGATGTGAGATTCGATCCCAGGACCCTGGGATCATGACCTGAGCTATAGGCAGATGCTTAATGGACTGTGCCACCCAGCTGCCCCTATAAAGTGAATTATTGAAGAGAATTCTACATGAAGAGATTTTTGAAGATAATTAGTTAAATCATAAAACAAAATTGTTTTAATGCATGGAGTGCTACATATGATAAAAATACAGTATAGAATACTTAAGTATGTAGTGAAATGAATAAGAGAATAGACATACCGCTTTAGTCTAAAGAATAGTCTAAAGAATAGACTGCTTTAAATTTTGTTGTTTTAATGTTAAAAATAACTCAAGTGACTTTTGAATTTTTGCATTTCTACATAATTATGCTCAAAAGAGTTTTTAACTATATATTGTAAATGTTTAGTCACCTTAAAAAATAATACATAGAGGGGCTCTTGGGTGGCTCAGTTGGTTAAGCATCTGACTCTTGATTTCGGCTCAGGTCATGACCTCAGGGTCACTCACACTGGGCATGGAGCCTGCTTAAGTTCTCTTCCTTCCCCCCAACCCCCTGCCCCGCAGCTCACACTCTCTCTCTCTCTCTCAAAAAATGATAATATATAGAAACATTTGCAAAAGTTTGTATGGAAATGTGAGGATGGAAATATGAGAAGTGATCTGAATAATAATCAACCTTCCTTTTCCTACTTACATTGTGCCTACCATTGATGGACAAAAATACTATTTTAAAAGACTTTTAAAATTGTTTAATATACTCTACAATTACTTTCTTTATTTGATTGATTCTTAGGTTTTGCCTGAATTGTTTAGTGGATTAATTTTATAATGTGTTATTGTACAATTACAACAAAATTTCCTTCCTCAATATCTATTTTCAGTCATTTTACAACATTACAGTAATTTGTTCATTCGCATCTCTATAAACAACATTGTGAAATGTACAAAAATGTGTAGCTTGCTATCCCAAAATGAGGAAAAGAGCACTACAATTAATTTTGATGACATAAAGTACTTTTCTGTACAGGTAATGTTAAAGTTCTCTTCTGGATATAAGAATGCATTTTTACAGTTTCAAATAGTCTACGCTAATTATATCCTTTTTTTAGAGATAGGAAAGAAACAAATGCAGCGCCTTTTTATTTATTTACAGTATTCTATTTCTGCACTATGGGCTATATTGTTGTTGTTGTTGTTTTTTAAATAAACAACTTACTACAAGATGCATAATCTTGATGTTCTTCTTCCCTAAGATCTCACCGTCTGTGGTTCTGAGTGTTCATCAAACATGCATTCTTCTCTGTCTTGCTCTTCTCCTCTCTATCCTCTTCCACCCTGTCTTAGCTTGGGCTGCTATAACAAATGACCATAGGTGAGGTGGCTTAAACTACAGACATTCATTTCTCAGCTTTCTGGAGGGAGGAAGTTCAGGATCAGGGTGCCAGCAGATCTGGTGTCTGGTGAGAGCTTGCTTTCTGATTTCCCGATGAGCATCTTCTCATTGTATAGTGACATGGCAGAGAGCAAAGAGATCATCTTTTCTTGGGTCTCTTCTTGTAAGGGCACTAATTCAACTCATGAGAGCTCTACCCTGATGACCTAACTACCTCCCCAACACCACACCTGCAAATACCATCACACTGGGGATTTAGGCTTCAACATATGAATTTTGAGGGGATGCAAATGTTCAGTCCAGAGCATACCATTTCTTTATTTCATTTCCTCATTTCCCTCTCTCCTTTCTTCTTATATAAACTCTAATTGGTTTGCATGGATTAACTTATTTAGTCTTTATAACAATCCCCCAAAATATATATATTCTTTTATTATAATCCTCATTTTACAGATGAGGAAACAGGTACTGTTAGGTAGAAGAACTTTCTTAAGGCCCTAGAACTAGTAAGTGGTGGAGCTGGGAATGGAGTCAGTCTGGCTTCAGACTACACCTTATTAAACTTCTTGTCACACCAGAGTTTCCTATGCTAAGAATTTGTGTCTCTTTACAGCTAAGCTTAGAATCTTAAATGTATCTTAGAGTTTTCGTTAAGTGAGAGCAACACTATTTCATGTAGCTGTAGGATTCATTGATTAGTCCAGTCGTTAGTCCTAATAGTTTTATTATACTGGTTAAATTTTAGTGAAATCCTAAAACATTCCCTCAGTGCTCTGTATTTTTAACCTTCGGTTTTAATCTTCAAAACTTTATTTTGCTTAAGTCTTCAGTATTGAAGATAGTTCTTTAAGCATAGTTTTTAAAAAAAACACCAAAAAACAGGCGTAGTTTTGCTAAAGGCGATCTATGCTATTTATTTTACTTTGCAAATAGTTTTCCTGAGCTTGCCAAGGTTTTCAAGAATTTTGTGGGTGTATGTCCACTTAAATAAAACTTGGAATTAATACTGGAAAATAATATAAGTTAATAAGGTGCTTATCTTTATTAGCACAATCAAAATCTTTTTCCTTATTTTAAGAGGACCTGTTAGTTTGAGCACATTAAGAGGAGAATTTTAATGGAACTATGGAAAGTTTGGGAATGATTTAGTAATAACTACATGGAAAACTACACAAGGAAACAAAAATAAAAGTGCAAAATACATATTAACCCTAAGGGAAATAAAGAAGTGATAGAGAAAAGGAAATACAGTTGTAATTATATTGTTAAACTCCGAAAAATAGTTACATATACACAATAACACTAAGTATTGGTCTAATAAAAAAAGGTATGATCTATATATAATATATTGGAGGGATGAAAGGAAGAGAATGTGAAAATTTGGGGGAGGGTGTTGAAAGTTAATATTTTTCTTCCACAATAAGCAGTTTCTTGATAGTATCTAAAACTAAAATATCACTTAATAATAATATAAGCATGTTACTTAGAAACATGATTTCCTGGCAAAAACCAGACAAATCACTTTAAAACTTGAAAGGTGATTTCTGAGGAGTGGAAATTAGGGGCTGGTTTAGGATAGTGTTGTAAAATCATACCCAGAATTTACTTTATAGAGGTATGACTAAATGATGACACATAGGGGCTAATGCCATTGAAAGAAGGGAAGAAAGGGACACAGCACACCACACTATCTAAGGCTTCAGGGGAAGTATCCGAGTGGTCAGGAGCCAGAGGATGGAAATGAGGAGAGAGCCTAGGCTAAAGCCTTTACTGGGGTTTTCTTGAGAAAGCAATGCAGAGCAGAGTCAAAAATTTAGGATTGGCTAGTTTGAATAATTCCCACAGGCTTTAGGCAGTAGGGTAGTCCCTAGTTGCTTGGTTCCTTGTCCTGGGATGATTTAGGGCCAGGGAAATACTGGCTCCATGTGAGAGATAGATTAGGAAGTGGTTAGGGCTATAATTTGGGGATTGGTTTGCATATGAAAGATGTGCCTCCATCTCACTAAACCCTTTGCTATCTCTAGGAGTTGGCTAGCCCAGGGTGAGAAAGTCTGTCTCTGGCCCGGCTTTTTAAGATGTCAAAACATCATAAAATACAGAAAAAAGATTAAACGTGGGAGAAGAAAAAAGTTGCTTTTGTTTGCTTTTTAACCATTGTAGAACTGTTTGATTTTTAAACTGTGTGTTTATATAACTTGGATAAAATAAAATTATGCATTTTATACTTTGGGATACATTTTATCAATAAGTTATTGAACAAAGACTGGAAAGGATGTTGGATGTCTTTTGATATTGGCTATTTGTATTACCTAGATTATCTGGGTTGGATACTGGTTATTGGGTTACCTTTTATAATACAGTTTCAGTAGAGTGTTGAGGCTAAACTTTTGTGTAGAGTTAAAAAGAGAATGTAGGCAGTGCATGTTTCAAAAGTCTGTAATTGATGTTACACATAACAAGATCCTAATTTTTGTTGACATTAGGGTATATGTAACTGTGCGATTGAGAAGTTATAAGGCTAATAACATGTGAAAACTAACCATTAGGTGGGTATACAACAAAATCTAGTTTATGGATGTACTTATTCAGAAATTATATCTGAAATTCAGACTGAAAATGTGATGATTCTTTTCATATGTATTTTATATCAAGGTTCCCAGGCGTCAAGATGATGAGCGGAATAATATTTACTTGGAACTAATGCAATATGAAAATACAGAAAAATATCCTCTCTTATTAGGGAGTGTTCAGGTGCACCTTTATGATGTAATTCAGGTAAGTATCAAGGTTATTTTTTTCGCCATGGTATCACATTGTCCAGTTGGTGTTTGTTGTTATAATTTATCTATATTGGATGGACTCCTTTTGGTTTATTATCTACCTGCAAACTCATATGCTTAGGAAACAATGTCTCCCTCTGGCTATATTAAAAAAAAAAAAAAAGAGTTGGCTTGAAACAGCCTAATATTTAAAAGATTTATTGTGTGGAAGGGCAATGATAAAACCTAGAAGACTAATAAGCATGTTTTATTATGTTTTCTGGAATGTTTTTAAACAGGACTCAAACCACAAACCCTCTTAGTTGACAGCCCAAATTTCAGTTCTTTTCTCCTTAGCTGGGCCGCTTGCTGTCTGCCCTGGGCCTGTGTTGTTTAGGGGTCTGCCAGAGTTGGGGACAGGGTTTGTACACACATTTTGTCTTTCCTTCTCTCTTGCTTTCTCCTGTCTGGGATTACCCTCTCACTTTCCAGCAGCCATACTGCTCTGGACTCAAAGGAAGAGAACTAACTGATTAGTGAACAAATATAAACCATCTGAAGGATTTTTAGGAATATTTGTTAGGACGCAAAGCAAGGAAGCCTTCAAGGACTAATGGAGTTATATCAAAGGACATAGGAGCCAGATTGCAGGGGCTCCTGTTGGCCAATTTCAGGATAATTCCAACATCAAAAATATCATTACAAATTCTGAATAAAGGAAAATCTGTAAATCTTTGTGATCTTAAGAAAAAAAGGGAGGGGAAGAAAAATGGAATTTAAAAACTTTTAAATAGAAGAATGTCAGTGTAGAAAGAATGATGGAATTACAGATTGACCATTTTGCAGTTCTTTGTAAAAGTGAATGATGATTAGTTCAATCAAGACTTAGCAATGCTACTTAAAATATACAGTCTACAGATTAATTGTTTCAAAGGGGAAAAGGTGCCTCTACAACAGAAGTTTTGGTTACCGCCTCAACCAAGAGCTTGAACTTAACATAAGTAAGTATGGACAACTTAACATCATATGCTCCCTGTGGCAGTACGGTATGAAGTATCAGCATTACCTATGAATTGTTCTCATCAAAAATGTTTACCCCAAATCTAACCAAGCTGAGTCTAAATCTAACTTTTAGTTTATAGGAATTTAGGGGATACGGAAAAAGTTAATACCATGATGATATATGATAAATATATGATGTGAGACATACCAGCTTAGATTCTTTAAAAAGTTAAGGTCAGGGGCACCTGGGTTGCTCAATCATTTAAGTGTCTCACTTTTGATTTCAGCTCAGGTCATGACCTCAGGGTCATAGGATCAAGCCCTGAGTTGGGCTCTGTGCTCAGTGGGAAGTCCGTTTGCGATTCACCCTCTCCCTGCTTGCATGCTCACTCGCTCTCTAAAATAGATCAATAAATCTCTAAATTTGTCGATGGCTATTTGGATCGTTTTCTGTTTTTTTTTTTTTTTACTATTATGCTCATTGTTGCAGTGAATTTTCTTGAACCTACCTTCCAGTGCGTTTCTGCAAAGAGTCTCAACATTATGAATTGCTCTCTATGAGTCTCTGATGAATTGCTACACATATGGTAAAGAGACCATTATTATGTAATGGACAGAGTCGTCAGGGAAAGCAATTTTGGTTATTTGTGGATTTTCCCAAAAAGTCTTATGATTTTCGGTGTGGTATGTTCAAGATATGCTGTCTGTGTGTAAATCTGTCAGCATTCTTCTGTAGGCACTTCTACCTTAAGAATTTGTCGTTTTACTTATTGGAATTCCTATGTTACTCTCTTGTGGTCAAACTCAGATCCTAGAAGTAAAAAGTTGACCGTGAGGAGTTTGGTGTTTTTAGCTTGTTTTTGTTTTAGTTTTGATGCAGTTTCATTAGCAAGATGTTACCTTGGAGAGACGACTGTATAATAATATCTAACCATCTGAATATCAGACAATAGAGGAAAACAAGAACCATGAGATAATCACAAATATAATAATTTTTAAAAAGGATTTTGTTTCTTTGTCAGAGAGAGAGAGAGTGAGAGCAGCATGCACAGAAGCAGGGGGAGTGGCAGGCAGAGGGAGAGGGAGAAGCAGACTCCCCACTGAGCAGGGAGCCCCATGTGGGACTCATCCCAGGACCCTGGGATCATGACCTGAGCTGGAGGCAGATGCTTAACTGACTGAGCCACCCAGGCATCCCAATAATAAATTTTTTGAATCCACTTTGTATCCACTCTATTTAAACTAGGTCTAATGGAGAATAAGTCCCATGGATGAATTTGGCCCACTTTAAATAGACACGTGGCCTTTTTAAAAACAAAACAAAACAAAAAAAACCCTCAAACTTTTCTTTTGAAATAATTGTAGATTTACATGCACTTGAAAGAAATAATAGATCCTTTGTATCCTTTTCTCAGTTTCCCCCGACGGTAACATCTTTCAAAACTACAGTACCGAAATGAATCGCAGCCGAGATAGGGAACGTGCCACCTCCCCCACGGTTTCTCATGCTGTTGCCTTTTATAGCTGCATCTCCTTCCCTCATGCCTCTGCCCCCTCCGTAACCCTTGGCAACCACTAATCTGTTCCTCCTTTCTGTAATTCTCTCATTTCCAGGATATTATATAAATGGAATCACGTAGTGTGTAACCTTTTAGTGTTGGGTTTTTTCACCTCAGCGTGATTCTCTGGGAAGTCATCCAGGTTGTTGCATGTATCACTAGTTCATTTCTTTGTTGTTGTTGAGTAGTTCTGCAGGGTGTGAATGTACCACAGTGTGTTTGACCTTCTGCCCATTGGAGGACATCTGGGTTTCCAGTTTGGGGCTGTTCTGACTAAAGCTGCTGTAAACATTTATGTACAGGTTTTTGTATGAACCTAAATGTTCATTTCTCAGATAAATTTCTGGTTTGTAAGATATTTGCATGTATAGTCATTAAAGGAAATGCCAAACTGTTTTCCAGAGTGACTAGGCCATTCATTGTACATCTCCACCAGAAATGAACAATCCATTTTCTCAGCACCCTCATCAGCATTGGTGTTGCCACCATTTTATACCTTAGCCATTCTGATAGGTTTGTAGTCATATCTCATTGTGGCATTAATTTGTACTTACCTAATAGCCAATAATGTTGAATATCTTTTTGTGAGGGCCTCTTAATTTATTAATGATTCTATTTTTCCTGAAGTATTTACTTGGGTACAGCAAGAGGCATAGGCTACTGCATAGAAATTCTACCACACTGGACAGTGAAAGGTCAAGGAAAGTATTATAACCTAGAATGATTCTAATCCACAAATTTATGCTGATTTGTCTCAAAAGCTTGAGCTGTATCATTTGCTTTTTGGATCACTTGCAAGGGTAGATTATATTTAATTCTAGAACTACTCGCTAGGATAGAATTCCTTATGCAGACTGGTCAAGTCTAGTACTCAGATGAATTGGGAAGACCTGATGACCATACCCAAACTACAGGTCATGTTCGGAAGCATGGGAGAGCCATTTGAGTGCATGACAATTATTTCAGGGGTATACATGAAGAGGACATAAATGTATTATTATGATTACCAATTACTATCCATTACTTTCTTTTTTTTATAATAATTTTTTATTATGTTATGTTAGTCACCATACAATGTATCCTTAGTTTTTGATGTAGTGTTCCATGATTCACTATTTGCGTATAACATCCGGTGCTCCATGCAATATGTGCCCTCCTTAATACCCATCACCGGCCTATCCCAATCCCCCACCCCCTCCCCTCTGAAGCCCTCAGTTTGTTTCCCAGAGTCCATAGTCTCTCATGGTTCTGAATATAATTGGACCTATTGGGGAGAACAAAGACCTTGACTTGAATGTTAAAAATCACATAGTAGGTTTTGCATAGCTTTGTAAAAAATTATTGATCTGTAGCTTGTGACATGAATCCCTTATTTCTTCTTGTATGTTTTGGATTCCTTTGAGGCTCTAGGGAAATCAGAAACATTAGCTAATTGTCAAGGCCTAGGGTCCAGTTAAGGCACATAAGTATATTGGAGTTTATAATATTCCTGTATAGATTATAACAGGAAAGTGATTATTAATTTTGGGATGAACTGTAGTACTACTTGTGGTTATTGGTTTGAATATATGATCCTTACCAGATAAGCCTAGGACTAAGTGATAAATGCAACAGTTAGAAAGATTGGTAGCCACTGCAATTATTTGAAAAGGCAAGAGAGAATTTAAAGATATGGGTTATTAGAGTAATGCCTCCTAAAGAATCATACCTCCCTCTACCCTTACCTTTGAGCAGTCTAGTAGCATCCCCCTGCCAGCCCTTCTTGGACTAGGCTTAGACATGTAACTTGCTTTGGGCAGAGTAAAGCCAAATTCAGGACAGGTTGCCAAATAGCTCATTGCCACACATTGAAACTCAGCAGAGGAGCTGAGGGAAGGCAAGGATAAAACTCAGTGGATTTAGATGAGGTGCACTTTCAGGATGAATATTTTAATTGGCTCCAATGGAGACTTAATTGGGCAGATCTCAGTGAGACCTACAGAAAAAACTCAAAGACATTTACTATAGTTAGAAGTATGACTAAAACTTTATATCTGAGGGAGATAAATCAATCAGTAGATCAATCAAGCTCTTTCATCAAAAGAGCTTAGAGGCACAGTTTATAAAAGAGAAGAAAAAGGCAGTCTTGGAACAGTGAGATGTTCCCCCACTCCCCACATTGGGAAAAGGGACGCTATCAAGAGCAAGAAGCCATAAAGGGCAGATTGACAGGATCATTAAGGAAATCGATTTCAGTTATTTATGAATTTTCTGAGACATCTTATGATTTTATATGAAGAACACATATGCTAATTCTGTGTGACGTCTGCCATTGTATGAGCAGCTATTATTTCCTTCATTATGTGGCTTCACCAGGAACTGAGAGGGCAGGTGTGAAATGGGTTCTTCAGGGACGCCTGGGTGGCTCAGTTGGTTAAGTGCCTGCCTTCGGCTCAGGTCATTCTCCCAGGGTCCTGGGATTGGGCTCCCTGCTCACTGGGGAGTCTGCTTCTCCCTCTCCTGCCTGCAGCTTCCTCTGCCTGCAGCTCCCCCTGCTTGTGCCCTCTCTTGTGCCTGTGTGCATGCTCTCTCTCTGTCAAAGAAATAAAATATACATACATAAATAAATAAATAAATAAATAAATAAATAAATAAATGATTCTACAGCTTGCTAGGTTTTGGGGGGTGGAGAGGATGTGTGAACCAGGTGTTGAGGTTTTCACTAAACGAGAATTAGTGACCAGAATGTCTGAAACACATGCCAGACAACATGAAGCTTAAAAATGGAAAATTGTTAATATCTGTGTGAACTAATACGATCTGGAAGCAATAGAAGAGGAGTGTGGAGGATGCAACTCCACCTCCTGGCATTGAGGTATGTGGGCCTTCACTTGAGGCGTCTGTGTGGGAAGCAGCATCCTTAGTAAGCCAAGTCTGAAGTAAAGCACAGAGGAATGTTTGGTGGAGCAGTTAAAGGTGTAAGGTTGTTTGTTAACCATGAAATGGGGATGCCATGAACTGCAGTGGGAAATGCTGGGAAGAAAGGGGACCGTGGATGGTGGATTAGACAGGAGGACTGATAGCACAGCAGAGATGACCGGAGGTGGTGACCAAGGATACCCAAGGTTTACCTGGTCAGAAAGATCCCAGCGGTCCCCGAGGGATGAGAGGGGCCCTCAGTTCTATCACGAGTCAGGTATTCGTGCACCTTTATGTTAAACCCCACAAAAGGGAGTGCAGGCATGGCAGTTCCTTAAGACTTAGAGAAAGGGGAACTACAACTAGCAGGAACATTTTTGTCTAAAACATAAATGTAAATATTAACATTTGTTTTTGGTTCAGCCTAGAAATTTTATTTTCTTCCAAATGTTTGTTATAGTTGTATTTTAGCTATTAAGTTAACATGTGTGTTAAAAAATCATTACCTGATTTTTCAAAATTTGTGAAATGGTTTAGATTATATACAGATGACTACATGAGTGACTCTCATTTGAGAATTTTATTTTTTTTACTTTTTTCCAGAAAGGGTGCTTTATTGAAGAATTTGAAATGTTGAATAAAAACACGGTAAGAACTTTACTGAAATTTCCAGTTTTGTGCATACACTTAACATTTCATATAACTTTACTCTGATATTGTTTTAACCTCTGATAGTGTTTTTATTTGCTGTTACCCTACCAGTCACTGTTCGAATTAATGGAAATGTATTAAACAGAAAGAAAAATATTTGCTCACAAAATCTTCATCTCCACTTTTTTTTTTTTAATGATGCTACCTTACTGCTAAATGATGAACAGGAAAATTGAAATCATTGAACAAGAGAGTAAAACGCCCTAGCTGCTGCTTTGACTGCACAGCTTTAATCGAGGAAATATTTTTCTCCTTGGGGAGATTCTAAAGAGTTGTTTACAGTTCTCACTTGAATTTCTTGTTAAATACTTAAAATTATTATTTTGATTAATTGATCTATTCAGAGAGACATCTGCCTCCAATAGCCAGAACAGAGACAAGGAACTTTATGAAAAAGAGAATGATGGACATTTGAGGTCATAACCTCTGACACCCTCCTTCATTTCACATTTGAGCAAGTTGAGGTTCAGAGAGATGAAATCACTTGTCTAAATAAAAACTTTGCCTGGAAATGGAAGTGGAGGTAGGGGAAATGTGAGTAAATACTTAAAAAAACATATGCATGTATACTCATATGTGTGTAGATGTGTATGTGTGTGTATCTCAGGGTAATCCTATTAATTATAAGTTGATATTTTCTATATCATAATCATATATTCTTTAACATAAAGTTTTTAACATTTCAGGAACTCCATAGATTCGTCTGTAGCAGTTTCTTGTGTGAATTTTTTTTAATAAGGAGAGTCACACTTTGGTTTTTCTAACATAGATTTGTGAAATAAAAATGTTACTTGCTATCCCTTTCTCATTAAAATACCTTTCCGATCAAACAATAAAATAAATTTGCTCTGTGTTTAGCTTATCTGCAAGGTGAAGGTGGAATTTATGTTCTCGTATGGAAACTTTGGTTACGGATTTTCACATCAGGTTAGTTCCTCTCTTTTAAAAATTATTCTACAATTCTTCAGTCAGATCTCTTCTGAGCCTCTATGTTTTCCAGTTAGATAAAATTTTTAAAATACATATTTTTAAAAAATGTTTTTAAAAGAATGCTGTTTTTCTCCATCCTCAGGAAAAATGAAATTACCATTTTTAAAATTTCCATATACATTTTAAGATAATCTTTTATTCAAAATGCCTTTATCAGAAAACTTAGTTTTTGTATGTCGGTGTTTTCATGTGGTGGAAAACAAAATTATTTTAAGTATATGAAGAGTGTGGATTTTTAGATCCAAAAATGCTTATTAAAAATGGAGCCATCGATTATATTTGCATAATGTTTTTTACTCTGATCACATATGCTCCTTACCTCCATGGTTATTTCAACGTCTGGTGTTACTTGAGCCCTCCTTGATTTATTAAGAGAGTAATATGTTCAAAGAAGTTATCTTCCTAGCTTTGTCCTGCCCCTTTAAATTCATTGCATATATCCATGTTCCAGTGAAAATTTTTGTATAGTAACCAGTGTCCTGTCCTTTTATTATGTCCCTAGGCTATATTCCTAGAATGGAAATTATTGTCCAAAAACAATGACCTTGTCAAAGAATTGTTCTAGAAATGTTGTACCAACATGTATCCTCAGCATGTGTGAAGAACCCTTCATCTCCCTGGGTATTATCACCACTTCGGGGCAGTTATAAATCTAGACCCATCAGTGCTGCTTCTTATATAGGGAGTATGACCCCTATACTTTGCATATAAACTTCATTTCCATTTTTTGCTATTTTTTATAGTCTTGGTTGTTTTTAAATTAGGAATTCAGAGTGAGTATATTACTTTTATTAAATAAATCTGTTGTATTAACTGAGCAGCCCCTGGTAAAATGTTATTCTAAAATTTTGCCTATGGTATATCACAATGATAAAATGCATTTCAAATCAGAAGTATGTAATACACAGAAGAAAGCCACTAGGCACAATCTTTTTCATCTTTTTTCCTTCTTTGCTTTGATTTTTCTTTCTTTTCCTTCTGCCTGTTTTATTTATATTCTTATGAATTTGGCCTTGTAACTGTTGAGTCCCTTTCGTGACATAGTTTATAAGCACCAACTTCAGAGGTAGGTTTTTTGTCTGAATATAAGTAAAACGTAATAATCACATTGTTAGGGAGATATCTCCTTTTCAGATAAACTAGACAAGTATTGTTTTATGTAGGTAGATAATACCAAAAACAAGGAACAGAGATATTGTATGGAAAAGAGTGGGAAATATAATAAGAGTTCTTGATTTTGATTTTATGTCTATGAACTTTTCGGTAATATAGTCCCCTATTCACCTGTCTTGATAATGTAAAAAGGCTACTACGCTGAGGGGCAGATAAAGCTGCATTCAAATCCTGGTTCTGATGTCTTTTGGATAACCTTGAACAAATTACTGATCCTCGTCATTTTCTGTAAAATAGCCACAGTTATCTACATCACAGGATTATTGAGAAGATTAAAAATAGTATTACAGATCTAAGTTTCCTGGCAGGCAATCTAGTGCTCAATAAATGTTAGTTCTTTCTTCCTCTCTTAATTCCATTTCTTTTTGTATGTATTTAAGGCCTATTCTGTAGTCCTGAAGGTTAGTAGTATTACAGTGAACTATAATTGTAACTAAGAGTGTTAAAATACACTTACATTTTCTTCAGTTAAAACCTCTTCAGAAAATTATTGAGCCATCCATGTTTATGAATATCACACCACCTCCAGAAAGAATAGATCCTGTGACGTAAGTGTTTGAAGTCTTATTTGCGCAGATTATGTGGCATTTAAAACATTTAATCCATTTGATGGACCATTTTGGTTGTCTTAAGACATAGCCAGAATGGGCTAGACTCTAAGGTAAAGAGAGCAGTGAATTGTTTTGCTTAATAAGGTGGGAGAAATTTTGGGTTTCTGGGCATAGCTCTGGTGAAAGGAGGTGAGGAGGTCTAGTGATACGATAAAGAAGAGAAGAGAGAGAATGCCAGCTTCATGGCTGAAGGAGGGAAGGCAGGGTTAGGCTGATAAGGAAAGTTGGCCAGTGAGATACCCTCTTCTAGAAGGAGGTGAGGGACTTTTAAGATCAAAGTGTCTAGTAGTTGTCAGTTTTCCTCTGCAGCATAATAGTGTTCCTTCCATTCCACACATTCTAATTGTTATTTCCAAATCTTCAGCAAAAAGTTTATGTTCAAAAAATGTCATTAGCAAACCAAAAGTAACTTAAAATATGCCAACCAGTCTTAAAATTTCAACAGTAAAAATAGATTAAAGAGAAATGAGCACCTGAGATGGAAATTTAATCTGTAGTGCTGTCCAAGAATAAGAAATGGAGAAAATGGGATTGAGGGAATTAGGTGTAGGATGGGAATTTATATTCTGAAGTGCTTATTGTCCTATAGTCTCACCAATACTGGGTATTATCATTAAAAATATATTTTGTCCACTTGATATTGGTCATTTGTTGAAATAGTAAAATTTGACTGTTTTATGTTTATCAATCATTATTTCTTTATCCACTGATTGATTCAATAAACATTCATTGAATGTCTGCTATACCCCCAAGCCATTGCAAATACGAAAATAAATGAGGCCTGGTTCCTGCCCTCTGATAGCTCATGGTTTAGTGTGCAAAGGTAACTTGTGAAAAGAAATGATTATAATACAAATGAGATAACTTTCCTAGAGGTAAACGTAAGGAACTGTGGCACATAGGGTATGGGATAATGGTGGGAGGAACATAAAGTTGGGTCACAGCAAATTTATTGATATGGGCTCACTAAGCAGAGATTCTGCATTTAATGTTGCAGATTAGGGGTTTAGAAAAGACTCGATTTGGTTGTTTGGCTGCAGAAACACGAGCCAAAAGATGCCCGGTTGGGTGGATTGGAAATGCCAGACCTGCCTTGGTTTAATATAGAAGGTATTCAAAGGGTTAGAGAGATGGTGATGTTGGTGTGGATTTGTTTTCAAGACCTACTCACTTACCCTGGGAGGTTCCAGAAGATACCCCTTTCACCATGACTATGAGAAGTAAATTTGCGAGGGGAACCCCACCCTTGAAGAGCTCTGTGAATGTTCTTCTCTGTTAGATAGACCTTAGAGTGGGAGCTGCAGTCACTGAACTGGGAACCTAAATGCAGTGGGAGTGTAGCATCCTGAAGTGGCAGAGTCCAGTAATGGCACAACCACCTAAGGCAAGATGGCCGTGGTTACTGTAACAGACGGTAGACTCAGAGCAGCAATCAGAATAGTTTGATTCAGTGCAGACTTATAGCATTGGCTAGTTGATCATGATGTTCCTAGAAATAAAATATATAGTAAGCCTCCTCAATTCTTACTTAATCTGTATAAGCAGAAAAGTTCTAGGTCAAGTGAATAAAAGTCTGACCTGAGTCATAAAAACAGTCATAGCTCCTCAGTCAATTCCCAGATTTGAGCCAGTTTGCAGACCCAAAAGTCTTCGAATGAAGGGGAGGCTTGGTCCCCTTAAGGAGAGATGCTGGTATGTTGACAAAAATTTATAATGTTAATCTTTCTCCCAGCCTTCCCAAAAGGGAAGGAGAGCTTTTTACCAGGGTAACTATGCATTAGGGAAAAGGAAATAATCACACCTTTCAGAGACTACTGGACACTGGCTCTAAACTGACATTAGTTCCAGAAGATCCAAATGTCACTGTTGTCTACCAGTCAGACTAGGGACTTATGGAGGACAGGTGATCAGTGGAGTTTTAAACCCACCCTGTGGTGATTTCTCCAGTTTCAGATTGCATATGTGGAATCAACACACTTAGCAGTAGGTGAATCCCTACATTGGTTCTCTGACCTGTGGACCAAGGGGTATTATGGTGGGAAAGGCCAAATGGAAACCACTAGAGAGCTACCTGTACCTAAGAAAATAATAAGCTGAAAGCAATACCACATTCATGGAGGGATTGCCAGAGATGAGTACCATCATCAAAGACTTGAAAGATGCAGGGGTGGTGGTTCCCATCACATCCCCATTTAGCTCACTTATTTTGACCTGTGCATAAAACAGATCTTGGAGAGTGATAGTAGACTGTTGCAAGCTTAACCAGGCAGTGATTCCAATTGCAGCCACTGTACCAGATGTGGTTTCATTGCTTGAGCAAATTAACACATCCCCTGGTACCTGGTATGCAATTATTGATCTGGCAAATGCGATTTTCCCCATATAAAGACCATCAGAAGTAGTTTCTTTCAGCTGGTAAGGCCAAGTGATACACCGTCACTGTCTTAGCTCAGGTGTATCAACTTTTCCAGCCCTATGTCATTAATTTAGTTCACAGGAATCTTTTTTTTTTTTTTAAGGTTTATTCATTTTGAAGAGAGAGCACAAGCAGGGGGAGGAGCAGAGGGAAAGAGAGAAAAAGTCCCAAGCAGACCCCACACTGAGCGCAGAGTCCAATACAGGGTTCGATCCCAGGACCCTGAGATCATCACCTGAGCTGAAACCAAGGGTTGGATGCTTAACTGACTGAGCCACCCAGGTGCCCCATAGTTTACAGGAATCTTGATTGCCTTTCCCTTATACAGGATATTATACAGGTCCATTACAGTGGTGACCATTACGCTTATTGGACCCAGTGAACAGGAAGTAGCAACTAATCTAGACTTCTGATAGGACATTTGCATGTCAGAGAGTGGGAAGAATTCTGACAAAAATTCAGGGGTCTTCTACCTCATTGAAATTTTGAGGATCCAGTGCTGTGGGGATTGTCAACACAATCCTGCTAAGGTGAAGGATAAGTTGTTGTATGTGGTCCTTCCTACAACCAAAACAGAGGTACAACACCTGGTAGGCCTTTTTGGATTTTGGAGACAACTTACTCATTTGGGTGGGCTTCTCTGGCCCATTTACCAGGTAACCTGAAAAAAATATATATTTATATTGCAAATATATTTTCTTCCCTCACATATCTCCTTATCATGTAACATAAGGTATATTGACTTTATAATATTTAAGTATTGTTAAACTTAAAGCATACTATTTAAGTTTCAGGATATTAAGAAGAGTAAACGTCACCCAAAGACTTTATATTCTTTTCTGGGGAAGAGGCTAGTGAGTTTTTGGTTGTATGCAGGATAGTCAAATCATGCTAGGTAGAATTATGACCTGTTATTGATCTCATTTGGAAATTAAATATGTTTTAAAGAGATGCTTAAGGGTGCCAGGCTGACAAGGGGTGGGTGGTCTCGTGATGATTAATTTCACGTGTCAACTTTACTGGGCCATAAAATAGAGATTTATATCTAAAGATTGGGAGGGAGTTCTGGGCTCACTTTCTACTTCTCTTTAGAATTTCAGATCCTTATCGCCTTTCCCATCCCTGCTGACCATCTTAGTAGTAAGAGCATTCTATAGAGCACTTCTGTCAGGATTTCTAACCTTTGTCTTCTTTCCTAGCTCTACCCTCTGATGTTTCAAGGTAGACAGGTGAGCTTACAGTGTAAAAGAGAGAATGATTCAAAAGTGACAGCTATCACTGATTTTAGAAGTGTGCTTTTGTATAGTTGCAATATTTAACATTATAAACATTTTGCAGAAATGTTATTACACCACAACCAATAGAATATCCAGCATTCTTGTCCCCAGACCTGAATGTTACTGTTGGGATGCCAGCTGTAGTGCCCCAATCCAACCAGCCATCTGTAGTTCGACTTGAAAAACTTCAGCAGCGACCTCGGGAAAGGTAAAAAGAAAAAACAAAAACAAGAAAACCCCAACAACACAACCAAAATAATCATCTCATTTATGTGTTAGTGGTGCATTAATTTGGGGAGTGGGGCATGGGCTTTAGGTATTTGTTTAGAAAAGTCAATGTCTAGTGCCCTTTTAATGTGAATGGTAGTTCACTTTGTTGTGTCCTATAAGTCCTTTAAGCTGTCTTTACTCTTTTTCATTCTTTTTTCTTTCCGCTCTTTTGATTGGATGAATTCCTTTGTCCTGTCTTTGAGTTTACCAATCCTTTCTTCCACATCATCTAGTACTCTTGAATCCCTCTATTGAATTTTTCAGTCCAGTTATTGTGTTCTTTAGCTCTATGATTTCTGTTTGGTACTTTCTTATATTTTATATCTCTTTGTTGCAATTTTCACTTTGTTTACGAATTTTTCTCCTGACCTCAATGAGCATCATTATGACCATTACTTTGAAATTTTTTTTCTTTTTTTTTAAGCGATTATTTATTTATTTATTTGAGAGAGAACCATGAGCAAGAACACAAGTTGGGGGGAGATACAGAGGGAGAGGGAGAAGCAGGCTCCCCGCTGAGCAAGGAGCCCGATGTGGGGCTCGATCCCAGGACCTCGATATCATGAACTGAGCTGAAGGCAGAGGCTTAACCGACTGAGCCACCCAGGCACCCCTCATTATTTTGAATTCTTTATCACGTAAATCACTTCTCTCTATTTCATTATGGTCTGTTTCTGGAGTTTTTCCTTATTTATTTGTTTGGAACTTAATGCTTCTAAAGTTTTATCTTGCTATTCTGTTCTTCTTATTCTCTTTCTTCATTTACCCTCACTCTCTGTGTTGGTTTCTGAGCACTAGATGAAACTGCCACCTTTCCTAGTCTTGATGAAGTAGTCTCATGTAGGAAATGAACCTCATCAATGAACCTAGCCCAAGCTCTTGACTGTCTCTCAAATCTCTGTGATTGTCCAAGTTGCTTTCCTTTTTTCTTATTGGCTTCCAGTTGTTGAGAGTGTGTCAAGATTTGTCAGTATCCCAAAGAGGAAGATCTTAGTTAACATCTAGATTCAGGCTGACTAGAAACTGAACCTCCAGGCAGCTGCTGGGAAAGTATGTAGCTAGAGCCTTCCCATGGAAAAACCAGGAGTTGGGCTTTCTTGCCCGCTCCCTTTGTGCCTGTCCTGGGGGTATAGCCATTGGGGTGCATGTCATTCCTGCACCCAGTTAAGTACCGCCTCTTTGTGTGCTGAAGTTCCGTGGGACTGGTGAATCCAGGCCCCATTGGCTATGACAGCCAAACCGTCTACGGGCCCATTTCTTTGGCAAGAGTCACAAAGTCTGGGGTGCCAGATGTCTGTATAAGCTTCTTCTGGGGAGATACTGATGATTTGGATTGGGCCAGAGGGAGGAGGAGATAGTGTCTGCTGGCTTCCAGAGGTCTCTAAGGAGGATTACAGTCAACCTCTGGATGCATACTAAATTAGAAGCGACCTCCAGATAGCAGCTTTTAAAGAATGTAGTAGGCCTCCTTTGGAGAATAACTGGGAGATGAGCTTTTTTTTGCACTACTCCTTATGCGCTGAGACCTGAGCAGCTAGCATGGTAAGTCATAGCAAACCTGTTAAAAACTTTTTTTTTTTCTGTAGCGTTGTAGGTCTTGTGGTCACAAGCTGTGTTAGCTTTTAGAAGTAGGTGTTTTGGGGGTCTGTCCCTCAGATGGGAGTCTTGAGAAGTGGGGTGCTATATGTGTTGTCAAACCCTTTTTCTCTTCAGGGAGATGCTGGGAGTTGAGAGTTCTGTCCCAGTTGTATGACACTGTGCCAGGGCTAGGGCTTATAGTATGTGTCTCATCCTTTCCCACCCATTTTGATGCGGGTATTTGCTCATTTGCACAATGTGTAGGAGTAGCTCAGTTTATTTCTGGAGTTCTTTCAGAGAAAATTGCTCTTTATATAACTGTAGGTACCGTGGATACATGGGAGAAGGTGAGTTCAGGAGCCTCCTCACCATCTTGAACTGGAAACTGCAAATTTCTTTAATGTCTTGCCTAATAGTACACAACTGGATCCTCATAACTGCTTCTGCATTTATACAGAGTGGCTCCAGCTGCAAAACCTTGACTTACCTGGCTCATAGTGACAGTGACAGCTACTGCTCTGATTTCTCTCATGTAGTTTCACCAGCCAATCCCCTTCTTCCTGGCAAAAATGGGTCTCAGTGAATCATCTTGTCACTGTGTTCACTGACTCCACATATATTTTTCTTGCGTGCTTTCAAAGTCTAGGGATGATACTCTGCTCCTTATTCTCTTTCTTCTTGTGACTACTTTGGAATTTGGTGCTGATAGTTTTCTGTTGCTCAGTTTTATATGGAATTAATTTTCCTGATTTTTTAAATAGGAGATTTGGTTTAGAAAGCTTCTTGAGCTTCAAAGAACTGCCACTATTGATGTTTTCATTTGGTGTTTAAAAACATGAATTGCTTTCTAAGGTTTTCTGGGGCCATGCCCTGGGCTAGAAACCTGGTTTGTCAGTTTTGAGCATTCACAGTGGTTAGACTGCTCCAGTCCTTTTAATGTTTACCATGAATCCTTTGTACTCACTTGTTACTGGAATGAGTAAAATCTCCCAATTTCAACTTTCTTTTTTTTAAATTTTTTTTATTTTATCTTTTCAAATTTGTGTTTTTTCTTTCTTTGGGTAAATACCCAGTAGTGGAATTTACCAAGTCTATGGTAATTCTATTTTTAATTTTTTTTTTCAACTGCCTTTCTTAAATTGGCCTGCTGTAATTTCCCATCCATGACTACCTGTTGGCTATTTTGGGGTCTTCTTATTTCCAGGTCCTTCAGATGCCCCCCACCAGTTTATTTTAAGATTAATTCATTTATTTCAAGAGTACGAGCAGGGAGAGGAGGGGCAGAGGAAGAGAAACCCAAGCAGACTCCCCACCAGACGCAGAGTTCCACTAGAGGCTCAATCCCAGGACACTGAGATCATGACCCGAGCTGAAATCAAGAGTTGAATACTCAACCAACTAAGCCACCCAGGCACCCCCCAGATGCCCCTTTTTATATATTGCTTTCTGACATATACCTTGAAGGTCTTGTGTATATGATTTGTGGTTCATAGAGATGCCTTGTCACATGATTGTGTTGTAAATGTTGTCCATAGGTTCTTGGGTTTGCTACTCAGCTTCTCTGAATGTTTTTACATAGAGATTTGAGAAGATTCTAAAACTATGCTACCCCTTCTGTCCTTCTCTTCTAGAATTTCCCTCTTTTGTTAACCTTTCATATTTATAATAATTTATCTGTAGTAACATTTGGGAGAATTTATTTAAACATTCATACCTACAAATAACAATTTTTTTTAAATCCCCAGTGCTTATTCTTTAATTTTGTTTTCTTGTCCTATTATGCTAGCTAGAAGCTCCAGTCAATGTCTGATATAAATGGCAAGGGTGGACATCCTTGTTTTGTTCATGCTCTATAAAGGCTACACTTCCAGCATTTAATAGTTGAGAGCATTTACTTATATAGGTTTTTCATATGTGGATATGCTATACCAAGTTAAGTAAATTATTCCACTTTGTTCCTTGTTTTCTAAGTTTCTTTAAAATCATAAATGGATGTTGGATTTTGCCAAATGTTTTTTCTCTTCTAATCAGTTAAATTGTATTTATGTTTTGTAATGTTAATGTCAAAATATCCTTGTATACCTGGGATAAATCTAACTTGTTCATGATATATGATCTTTTCTCTATACTACTGGATTTTTTGTATTAAAATTTTTTAACATTTGCATCTATGTTCATGAAGGAAATTAGACTAATTTTCCTTTTTTATAATGTCCTTATTAGGGTTTATCATCAAGGTAATAGTGTCCTCATGAAATGAATTGGGAAACAGTCCCTCTTTTCTATTTAATTCTTGTCAGTTACATCTTTAGATGACCAAAGCCTTTTGCAATTTCTTGGATTAGAAGCTAAATTCCCATTTTTTTCTTTTGTTCTGTTGCAGAAAATATCATATATATATTGGATAATTTATAAAATATGTATACATAAGTTTAAATAATGAGACCAATATATATTGAATAACTTCTAAAACATGTATATATAGCTTAAATAAAAATAATAAGACTGATGCTTAGATATTTATGATTCAGGTTAGGAAATACAACATCAGGGCACCTGGGTGGCTCAGTTGGTTAAGCGTCTGACTCTTGGTTTTGGCTCAAGTCGTGATCTTTGAGTCATGGGATTGAGCCCTGCATGAGCCCATCCATGCTCAGCGTGAAGTCAGCTTGAGATTCTCTCCCTCTCTCTCCCCCTCTCTCCCCCTCTTCCCTTTCCCCCACTTGCATGCTCTCTTTCTCACACAAACAAACAAACAAAATGTCTAAAAAATAAAGAAATACAACATTGCCATATTGGAGTCCTAGCCATAGTAGTCACACAATGAAAAGAAATAAAAGGCATCCAAGTTGGCAAAATTATCACTATTTGCAGATGACATGATACTCTATATAGAAAACCCAAAAGGCTCCACCAAAAAATTGTTAGAACTGATACATGAATTCAGTAAATTTGCAGGATGCAAAAATCAGTATACTGAAACTGTTGCATTCCATACACCAATAATGAAGCAGCAGAAAGAGACTTCAAGGAATCAATCCCATTTACAATTGCACCAGAAATCATGAGATACTTAGGAATAAACCTAACCAAAGAGGTAAAAGACCTGTACTCTGAAAACTATAAAACACTGATGAAAGAAAATGAAGATGAAACAAAGAAATGGAAAAACATTCCATGCTGATGGATCAGAAGAATGAATATTGTTAAAATGTCTATGCTACCCAAAGCAATCTAGACATTTAATGCAATCCCTGTAAAATACTAACAGCATTTTTCACAGAGCTAGAACAAACAATTCTCAAATTTGTATGGAGCCACGAAAGACCCCAAATAGCCAAAGCAACCTTCAAAAAGAAAAGCAAAGCTGGAGGCAATACAATTCTAGACTTGAAGTTACCTTACAAAGTTGTAGTGATCAAGACACTATGGTACTGGCACAAAAACAGACATATAGATCAATGGAACAGAATAGAAAACCCAGAGATGATGGGGCGCCTGGGTGGCTCAGTCGTTAAGCGTCTGCCTTCGGCTCAGGGCGTGATCCCAGCATTCTGGGATCGAGCCCCACATCAAGCTCCTCCGCTGGGAGCCTGCTTCTTCTTCTCCCACTCCCCCTGCTTGTGTTCTCTCTCTCACTGGCTGTCTCTCTCTCCATCAAATAAATAATAAAATCTTTAAAAAAAAAAACAACCCAGAAATGAACCTACAACTATATGGTCAATTAATCTTCGACAAAGCAGGAAAGAATATCCAATGGAAAAAAGACAGTCTCTTCAAAAAATCGTGTTGGGAAAATTGGACAGCAACATGCAAAAGAATGAAATGGGATCATTTGCTTAAAGCTATACGTGAAAATAAATTCAAAATGGATTAGAAACCTAAATGTGAGACAGGAATCCATTAAAATCCTAGAGGAGAACAGAGGCAGTAATGCATATTACATTGGTCATACCAGCTTCTTACTAGATATGTCTCCTGATGCAAGGGAAACAAAAGCAAAAACAAATTATTGGGACTTCATCAAAATAAAAAACTTCTGTGCATTGAAGGAAAGAGTTAACTAAAAGGCCACCTACTGAGTGGGAGAAGATATTTACAAATGACCTATATCTGATAAAGGGTTAGAATCCAAAATCTATAAAGAACTTATCAAACTCAACACCTCAAAGCCAAATAAACCAGTTAAGAAATGGGCAGAAGACATGAACATTCTTCCAAAGAAGACATGCAGATAGCTAATAGACATATGAAAAAATGCTCAACATCACTCATCATCAGGGAAATACAAATCAAAACTACAATAAGATATCATCTCCCATTTGTCAGAATGGCTAAAATTAACAACACAAGAAGCAACAGGTGTTGGCAAGGATGCAGAATAAAGGGGAATTTGCTTACACTGTTAGTGGGAATGCAAACTAGTACAGCCATTTTGGAAAACAGTATGGAGTTTCCTCAAAAAGTTGAAAGTAAACTACCCTATGATCCAACAATTGCACTACTAGGTATTTACCCAAAGATTACAAAAATACTAATTCAAAGGGATACATGCAACCCAATATTTATAGCAGCATTCTTAACAATAGAAATTATGGAAAGAGCTCAAATGTCCACAGACTGATGAATGGATAAAGAAATCTTGCAATTTGCAACAACACGGATGGAGCTAGAGAGTATTATGGTAAGCAAAATAAGTTAGAGAAAGACAAATACCATATGATCTCTCATATGTGGAATTTAAGAAATGATCATGGGGGAAAAAAGACAAACCAAGAAGCAGCTTCTTCACTATAAAGAACAAACTGATGGTTAGCGGAAGGGAGCTGGGTGGGGAGTGGATGGGTTAAATAGGTGATGGGGAATGAGGAGTGCACTTGTTGTGATGAGCACTGGGTGTGGTATGGAAGTGTTGAATCACTAAATTGTACACCTGAAACTATTACACTGTATTTTGACTGGAATTTAAATAAAAACTTAAAAAGAAATAGAACATCATCAATATCAAAAATGTGTTTTGTGTGCCCTTATGAGATTCTGTCTTCTCCCCAACCCATCCTTAGGTAACTACTGCCCTGACATTTGTTGTAATCATTCCTTTTCCTTTGACTGTATCCTTAAACAATATATTGCTTTTTTGCCTCTCTTAGAAAATTCTATAAGTGGATCATACTGAATGTATTCTCTTGTGAATCATACCATATATGTTATTCTGTCACTTTTTAAATGTATAACTGATTTCTTTCTTTAGGCTGGAAAAAATGAAAAAAGAATATAGAAATCTGAATACATGGGTAGAAAAAGCTAGCTATTTAGAAGGAGTTCTTAACCCAAAATTGTCCCATAAAGAACATAAGGTAATTAACATAATATATTCTCCACATATAACTTCTAGTACTTTTTTATTTTAAAAAGATTACGATAATTAAAAGTGATGATAAGATATTGCTTATTCTTGATATATAAAATGCTATTCATGGCTCATGTACTTTCATATTTTGCTAATGTGACATTCGATAAATATTGACTAATAATTTGTAAGATTTAGTTTTTTAACAGCGTTAAGATATAATTCACCTATTCAAAGTATACAATTCAGTGGCCTTTGGTATATTCACAGAGTTGTATGTCCATTGCTACAATCAATTTTCAGATATTCTCATAACCCTGAAAAGAAACTCCACATTCCTTAACCAAACCTCCCAGATCCCCTGTTCTCTAGACAATAGCAAGTCTACTTTCTGTTTCTATAGATTTGCTTATTCGAAACCTTTCATTTGAGTGGAATCATACAATATATGGTTCTTTGTGACTTGCTTCTTTCACTTAGCATAATGTTTTCAGGGTTCATCCCCATTGTAACATGTATCTATACTTTGTTTCTCTTTACTGCCAAATAATATTCCACTGTATGGATATGTACCCTGTTTTGTTTATCCTCATCAGTTACTGGACATTTGGGTTGTTTCAACTTTTTAGCTATCATGAATGATGCTGCTGTGCACATTCATGTGCAGGTTTTTATGTGAACATGTTTGTAATTCTCTTGGGTATATACCTAGGAGCAGAATTGTTGGATCATATAGTAGTTCCCTCTTTAACTTTTCCAGGAACTATCAAACTGTTTTCTATAGAAGCTGCACAATTTTACATCTAACCAGCAATGTATGAAGGTTCCATATCTTTTCCAACACTTATTTTCCTTTTTTGTTTGTTTCAATTATAACCATCTTAGTGGGTTTGAAGTGGTATCTCATTGTGGTTTTGATTTGCATTTCCCTGATAACCAGTGATGTGAACATCTTTTCATGTGCTTACTGGCCATTTGTATATCTTCTTCAGATAAATGTTTATTCAAATCCTTTGTTGATTTTTAAATTGGGTTATTTGTTTTTTTATTGTTCAGTTGTAAGAGTTCTTTATGTTTTGAATACTAGACCTTTATCAGATATATAAGTAAGGCTTAATATTTAGAAATACAGTCTGACCTATACATTTTGACCTGGCAATAGGGATACATAGGGGTTTCAGTAGATTAATCAAACACTAAGATCACAGCCTTGAAATGGTAGTCATAACACACTGATACATTAATGTTTTTCAATGCCTCCTTATAATTTGGCATAGTGGTAGTGCCTTAGGATAAATTAATTAGCACTTATACAGAATTAGTATTTTAGGGAAAATTTGAGGGGCTCTTCATTAAAGGAACTATGGACTTTGGGTTCTTATTAAAAGATCAGTACTTTATAAGAGTCAGTGATCACTCTACCTTATAATTCCTCTTGGAATTTTTTTAAAGATCCACATCACTTTGCAACTCATAGGTCATAATGTTTTCCAATAAAAAAGTAATCTGTTTTCTGGGGGTATCCTCTTTTATCCCTTGAAGTTACAATAGTATGTCGTTTATCTCATAATCCTTTTCTCTTATACATTTGTCACTCAAATACCCTATCAATTCTTGGATAGCCTCTCTCTGGAACATTAACTCCTACCAGGATATACTTCTCTTTAGATAGTGCTGTTTGGATGGTTTTTATCATAAACCCATATTCTTCTGTAAATTTAAAGAAGGTAATAAAAGAATTTATAAAGGCAGCATGGCTCTCTAAACATTTCTCCAATATCTTTTTTTCCCCTTGTTTCTAGGAAATTGATACCGACAAGTTAGTTAAAAGCATACATGAAGAGGAGTCTGAAGTTTTTGAAACATCAGGTTAAGAAACTATTTCACATTTGTGTTTATTAAGATAATTAAAAAGAGGGTCGTTGTATCACAAAAATAAAATTGGTTATTTGCTTTAAGTGGATTTCATTTTTTGTTTGAAATAAATATGCATGTCATAGTTTTAGTATATAGTATTTATTTTGTAACACTCCAAAGAAAAGACTTTGACCCAACTAAGAAGTTTTTTTTAAGATTTATATGAGAGAGAGAGACAGCATGTATATGAGCAGTGGGGGGTCAGACGGAGAGGGAAAGAATCTCAAGCAGACTTTGCACTGAGTTTGGAGCCCGACGTGGGGCTTGATCTCACAACCCTGAGATCTTGACCGGAGCCAAGAGTTGGACGCTTAACCAACTAAACCAGCCAGGGTGCCCAAGAGTTTTTTTTTTGTTTTTTTTTTTTTATGCTCCTTTCCTCATTTAAGGACAAGAAAAAAGTTAAATCTTAACTATGATCTATGAAAAAGTATTTTTCTTAAACATTAGCTGTAGGGCTATTGGTCTCTTTTAAGTAGAGGGGTGTTTGTGTGTGTAAGGAAGGAGGACAGAGAGAGGGAGATGGGAAATTCAATTAACATTAAATTTGAGAACTTATCACAAATTATTGGTAAGATAATGGAAGGTATTATTTGGCAGTCTTTTTAAAAAAATCTCCGTTAAAAGATTCATTGAAACTAAGTTAAAATAGATGCGTAAACTATATCTATAAAATCTTGGATCCTGTAGGTGTGGAATAATGATTTATTGTTACAAGAATTGTGCCCCGGGTTACTTCTTTATTTCCCTGTTTTTACTTCCTGGCTACCTCAGCCTTTGATATGTTCATTTCCTAACCTCTGAGAAGCAGCCAGCCTAGCAGAGCTCTGCTGTCTTTAGCCTACTCTTTACCTTGAAACGTTCAATTTTCAGGTAGAGGAGAATCACAGTTTCCATCGTCACTATCACTGTTGAAGATTTGAAATAAATACTCCTCAGTCACTGTTGGTTGCCAACTTTTTTTTTCTCTCTCTTTTTTTTTTTTTATCTGAAGATAAAAGTCTAGTGACTTATTTTTTCTGGCATAGGCTTCTTATAGCTTCAGCTAACATTTATTGACCACTGTGTTACAGGCCTTTACCTGGATTATATAAATCAGTCCTCACAGCAGTCAGTTGAGGGCGTTATTATTATTTACCCATATTTTACAAATGAGAAAGGTGAGGATCAGACAGATTAAGTAACCAGTCAGAAGTCACACAGCCGTCAACTGATAGGGATTAAATTCGAACCTCCTCCGTTTGACCCAAGAGCTTAAGCATTTCACCATATTGCTGCTTGCATCTTACATATACTTGTATCATACCTGTAAGATAAGCCATTATTAATCCTGTTTTACAAATGAGAACAACAACACTCAGAAAAATGGGCTAAGCTGACCACAGTCACACAGATAACACTGACCATAATAAATTTTGTGTTAGACTTAACACATTCCTTTATATCTCAATTTTTATTCTGTCTTTCTTCCTTTAAGGTTTTCCTTTTCTACTTGCTAAATATATAATCTTTATATTTGTAGGACAATTTTACACGTGCTTCAATCAGCCTCTTCCAAATGGTCCTTCTGTTTCTGGTTATATGCAACTTTATTACAAACTCTTTTTCCAATTCTAACCCTATCACTGACCATCTGGGATTTATTTTATTTCCTCTTGACTTGTAGGAAAATATACTGTATGTCTATTTTTTTATAATAATTTTTTATTCTGTTCGTCACCATACAGTATATCCTTAGTTTTTGATGTAGTGTTCCACGATTCATTGTTTGCGTATAACACCCAGTGCACCATGCAATATGTGCCCTCCTTACTACCCATCACCGGCCTATCCCAATCCCCCATCCCCCTCCCCTCTGAAGCCCTCAGTTTGTTTCCCAAAGTCCACACTCTCTCATGGTTCATTCCCCCTTCTGTTTACCCCCCTTTCATTCTTCCCTTCCTTCTCCTACCAATCTTCCTGCTATTTCTTATGTTCCATAAATGAGTGAAACCATATGACAATTGTCTTTCTCTGCTTGACTTATTTCGCTTAGCATTATCTCCTCCGGTCCCGTCCATGTTGCTGCAAATGTTGTGAAATCGTTCTTTCTGATGGCTGACTAATATTCCATTGTATATATGGACCACATCTTCTTAATCCAGTCATCTGTTGAAGGGCATCTCAGCTCCTTCCACGATTTAGCTATTGCGGACAATGCTGCTATGAACATTGGGATGCATATGGCCCTCTCTTCACTGCGTCTGTATCTTTGGGGTAAATGCCCAGTAGTGCAATTGCTGGATCATAGGGTAGCTCAATTTTTAACTTTTTAAGGGACCTCCACACTGTTTTCCAGAGTGGCTGTACCAACTTGCATTCCCAGCAACAATGTAAGAGGGATCCCCTTTCTCCACATCCTCTTCAACATTTGTTGTTTCCTGCCTTGTGAATTTTTGCCATTCTAACGGGTGTAAGGTGGTATCTCAGTGTGGTTTTTATTTGAATTTCCCTGATGGCTAATGATTTTGAACACTTTTTCATGTGTCTGTTAGCCATTTGTATGTCTTCATTGGAAAAGTGTCTGTTCATATCTTCTGCCCATTTTTTGATTTGATTATTTGTTTCTCGTGTATTGAGTTTGAGAAGTTCTTTGCAGATCTTGGATACCAGTCTTTTATCTGTAATGTCATTTGCAAAATCTTCTCCCGTTCCGTGGACTGCCTCTTAGTTTTTTTGACTGTTTCCTTGGCTGTGCGGAAGCTTTTTATCTTGATGAAGTCCCACAAGTTCATTTTTTCTTTTGTTTCTCTTGCATTTGGAGATGTGTCATGAAAAAAGTTGCTGTGGCCAACGTCAAAGAGGTTGCAGCCTATGTTCTCCCCTAGGATTTTGATGGATTCCTGTCTCACATCGAGGTCTTTCAACCATTTGGTGTTTATCTTGTGTGTGGTGTGAGAGAGTGGTCAAGTTTCATTCTTTTGCATATAACTGTCCAAATTTCCCACCACCATTTATTGAAGAGACTGTCTTTTTTCCACGGGATATTTTTTCCTGCTTCGTCAAAGATTAGTTGCCCAAAGAGCCGAGGGTCCACTTCTGGGTTCTCTATTCTGTTCCATTGGTCTATGTGTCTTTTTGTGCCAGTACCATGCTGTCTTTGTGATTACAGCTTTGTAGTATAGCTTGAAATCTGGCAACGTGATGCCCCCAGC
>NC_048219.1:165988054-165997878 GCF_002007445.2 Ailuropoda melanoleuca | reverse complement strand
ACCATTGTTACTCTGAACTCCATTTCTGACTATTTGGTTATATCCATATCCATCATTTCTGTGGCAGAGGCCACAGACTCATTATCTTTGCTGGGGGGGATTTCTCCTCCTCGTCATTCTGATGAGGAGAGGTTGCGGGGATGCCCAGAGCCCAAATTATTGACCAGGACTCAGGCAGTGTTCACTTGTTTTATAGGGACCTTAGGGATGTGGGCTTCTTGATTTTTCAGCCTGCCTTCTGGGGGACGAGCCTGCCGCACTGATATTGAGGCAACCTTGTTTGGGTAGAGTCGCCCTGTCCCCTGCGACGGGGATGGGCACAATGTGAACCGGTATTTCTGGGCTTTTGTTCTCTGGCAGCTTTCCCTGGCGGTTTTCTGTGCCTCTTCTGAGAGTCAGTGCAGCTGTAGTCGTATCCTAGCCTCTCTCTCAGAACAGAGAGATCGCAGTCTGCTCTCCACTGAGCTGTCTTGGCCACTTTAACTCTGTTTCTGTTGGTGCTGCTAAAAACCCCGCAGCGTCCCGGGTTGTGTGCCCCAGAGTCAGTGACCCAGCCCTCACTTCCAGGGCTGGCACGTCTCTGTCCTTTGTGTTTCTAACCCCGCCAGCCCCCCCTCCCCTGTTCCCGCATGCGGTCCTGAGCTACCTGTTGCACTGTGGTTCGCGCGGGCCCCGGAGCACCGGTTTTCAGCCTGGTCGCACGAGCACTCCTGAGCTCCCGGTTTCTGTCTAGTTTGAGTGAGGGCTCTGGAGCTCTGGTTTTCAGTATGGACGCATGCGTTCCTAGGCTCACAGTCTCAGTCTGCTCTCTCTCGGGTGCTAGTCCAGGATCCAGGCCGCTCCCCAGTGCAGGTGGCTACTGTTTCACGGCTCCGGAGCGGGGCAGCTCCCTCCCCCTTCCGTTTATCTTCCAATATCTGTGCGCGGATTCACGACTCCCTGCTTCGTACCTCAATACTCAGCGCTCGAGATGTTTGTTTGTAGAGATCCGGATGTATTTTCCTGTGTCTCAGGCTGATTTCGTGGGTTTTCGGCATAGTCTGGTACCTATCCAGCTCAACTCAGGGGACCAGCTGAAAAACGGGTCCCCTACTCCCCTGCCATCTTTTTTCCCTACTGTATATCTATTTTTATGTCTTACATTGATGGATCTGAAATCTTACCACTAAATGTTTTCATTTTATCTCCACACCTTTTCAATTTACCACTCCCCCATCTTCCCAGAGATTCATCAGCCTGTTTTTACTAAATAATATTTATGTTTGAATAGCTGCTTTGATTTAAATTGTTCTTTGTTCTTGGTGAGAAAAATTAAAATAGTATTTTATTAGTATACATATGTGTAAATGTTTTTTGTTTTATAATGTAATATAATAATAAAATACTTCTATTAATTTATTAACAGATGTCCCTTTTATAATGGAGGAAGCTGAAACTGTTCCAAATGAGGTAAGGGAACTTGTTAGAGAACTTCTAATAGTCATTATTTTATAAAGGGATGAAACATTTATAAATAAATATTTATAGGTAGAGAAAAAAGCACTCAAGAAGTTATTCAGGTCTTTATGGTTATTTCTCTATTATTTAAGTTAAATTACACTCTTAAATTTAAATTACAGCATAAAATGGTAATATTTAAAACTACATACAAAGGTAAGGGACAAAAGATGTTGATGAAGAGAAAGGGGGCAACAAGTTAAAGTAAAAGCATAAAATTCTACACAATGATCTTAGAAATGGATGCCACAGACTTAACCACATTCTTTACTTTCTCTTTGGCTTTATAATCTATATTTAAGACAGAAGCAAAAATATAGAGTTCACATAATAGTAATTGATTTTATGATATTTTCTTTGTGCTATTTTGCTGTTAAAATTTCCCTTGTTTTTGTTTTATAAAAAAGATTTATTTATTTATTTTAGAGAGGGTTCGTTTTAGTGCATGGTTGGGGGAGGGGCAGAGAGAGAGAAAGAATCTCAAGCCGACTCCCAGCTGAGGACAAAGCGTGACACGGGGCTCAATCCCATGACCCCGAGATCATGACCCAAGCTGAAATCAAGTTGGACACTCAACTGACTGAGCCACCCAGGCATCCCTAAAATTTCCTTTTTTATGATATATTGGTGTATCATAATAGACAGCAAAATGGTGGACCCCTCAATTTTAAGATATTGCTGATTTATAGAATCTGAATATATGAGAACCACTGCTTTATGCCTGGGAGGCTCAGTTGGTTAAGCGTCTACCTTTGGCTTAGGTCATGATCCTGGGATTGAGCCCCAAGTGAGGCTCCTTTCTCAGTGGGTAGCCTGCTCCTCCCTCTCCCTCTGCTTGCTGCTCCCCCTGCTTGTGGTCTCTTATTCTCTGTGAAATAAATGAATAAAATCTTTAAGAAAAAATAAAGCAGTGTGATCATTTTAATGAATAACATTCTGTAGTCCATGGTTTCAGGCAAGTAGTAACTCTTTTAATAAGGAATGTAATAATTGACAGATATTGATGGTCACTTCTTATGATAACAGATAAGGATACAAATGATTTTAAGTCCAGTTTTATTTTAAATATTTTCTAGTCAGTAATGATTAATTGGTAACTTGCTTTATTGATATATTTTCTAGTTGCCGGATAATGATGATAAGAAAGGCCTGACTCTACCAACTTTGAAGCGGTCAAATCAAGATAATTCAGATGTTGTTGCTGTTGCCCCTGAAAGTAATGAATCAGCAAAGCAAACAGATGAGTCAACAAAGCAAACAGATGAATCAACAAAGCAAACAGATGAATCAACAAAGCAAACTCCATTGCCCATTATTCCTACCCTGACAATGACGGAGGAGAACAAAACACCGCCTTTAGAGGAATACCAATCAGAAGCTGCGCCAGAGGGAAAAATGAAAAATATGTTCTTTCCACCAGAAGTAAAATTGAAAGATAGATATCTAAGGCTTTTAAAAACAGACTCATCTCCATCAGAGGTAAAGTTGAAAACTAGCTGTATATATCCAGGTAAAATAAAGAGGAGGAACTTAGATTCATCACCAGCAGAACTTAGATGGCAAAACAACAATTGAAGGTTAGCTAGAAAGAAGAGCACAAGCTTAGTTTCTCCAGATTCAAAATCAAAAGGTAGGTCTCAAAGCCAAGATCCAGAGGAAGACCTTGAACTAAAGGTGGCTGCCCTCATATTAGAAGTATAAGACTAGAGAAAACAAAATAATTCATTTTTTTATTTTATAATATTTTTATTATGTTAGTCACCATACAGTACATCCCTAGTTTTTGATGTAAAGTTCCATGATTTATTAGTTGTGTATAACACCCAGTGTGCACCATGCAATACGTGCCCGCCTTACTACCCATCACCAGCCTATCCCATTCCCCCACCCCTCTCCCCTCTGAAGCCCTCAGTTTGTTTCCCAGAGTCCATAGTCTCTCATGGTTCATTCCCCCTTCTGTTTACCCCCCCCTTTCTTCTTCCCTTTCTTCTCCTACTGATCTTCCTACTTCCTATGTTCCATAAAAAAACAAATTGAAAATGCATTCAAAAGTCTCCAAGTGGAAGTTTGTCTAAGTATATTAAACATTCCTACCCTACTTAGATTCATCAAGTAAAGAGAAAAAAAAAACAACCCTTGAAAGAAAAACAGAGTGATGTGAGATACCCGTAGTACAAACTAGTCTCATGGGTGGGTAATAAAATTCAGCTGATACCATATGATAATTTCACTTAGCATTATCTCCTCCAGTGCCGTCCATGTTGCAGCAAATTTTGAGAAATCATTCTTTTTGATAGATGAGTAATATTCCATTGTATATATTGACCACATCTTCTTAATCACTCATCTATGGAACATAAGAAGTAGGAAGATTGGTAGGAGAAGAAAGGGATAAAGAAAGAGGGGGGTAATCAGAAGGGGGAATGAAGCATGAGAGACTATGGACTCTGAGAAACAAACTGAGGGCTTCAGAGGGGAGAGGGTGGGGGAATGGGATAGGCTGGTGATGGGTAGTAAGGAGGGCATGTATTGCATGGTGCACTGGGTGTTATACACAACTAATGAATCATGGAACTTTACATCAAAAACTAGGGATGGGGACACCTGGGTGGCACAGTGGTTAAGCGTCTGCCTTAGGCTCAGGGCATGATCCTGGCGTTATGGGATCGAGCCCCACATCAGGCTCTTCTGCTATGAGCTTGCTTCTTCCTCTCCCACTCCCCCTGCTTGTGTTCCCTCTCTCGCTGGCTGTTTCTGTCAAATAAATATATAAAGTCTTAAAAAAAAAAAAACTAGGGATGTACTGTATGGTGACTAACATAATATAATAAAAAAAATTATTAAAAAATTCAGCTGAAAGTGTAACAATAGCAAGATGGAAATTTAAAACCTTGGGAAGTTATTTCAGTGGAAATTTTTATTAAAACTTACAGGAAATAATATTCTTATTACAAATAATTTTATAGTTTAAAATGAGAATGATTTAAATATAAATTCAAAGGGTTAAAGCGTTTCTCAAAATGACAATTATTCTACTTAGATCTTTACTTTTTATTTGAATCGCTATTATAGGTAGCTCATAAAGCAGTGTAAAAATGTGTACTGGTCAGTGGGTAAACAATCTGAATTCTAAGTAAGGTTCTGCCTCTAAATACTTCAACAAGCTTGGGCATCTAAACCTCTAGACTTATTTCCTCATCTATTGAATGGTAGACCATATCAGGTCATTTCTAAATTATCTTCCAAATTCTTTTTTTTTTTTAAAGATTTTATTTATTTATTTGACAGAGACAGCGAGAGAGGGAACAAGCAGGGGGAGTGGGAGAGGGAGAAGCAGGCTTCCCACGGAGCGGGTAGCCTGATGCGGGGCTCGATCCCAGGACCTTGCGATCATGACCTGAGCTGAAGGCAGATGCTTAACGACTGAGCCACCTAGGCACCCCTATCTTCCAAATTCTAAAAGATAATTTTATTAAATAACTCTGGTTGGGGAATTATTCTTTTTTAAATTAAGTTAATTTATTTGATAGAGCTTGTGTGTACAAGCAGGGGGGAGTGGCAGGCGGAGGGAGAGGGGGAGGGAGAAGCAGGATCCCCACTGAGCAAGGAGCCCAATGTGGGCATGGACTCCGGGGATCATGACCTGAGCTGAAGGCAGACACTTAACCGACTGAGCCACCCAGGTGCCCCTAGTTGGGGAATTATTCTTAAATACCTAGATCAGTAGCTTAACCAGTGTAATGTATAAAGAATAACATTCTTTTTACTGAATGTGGAAGTAATACAGTTATAGAAAATTTAGAAAATAGATGCATAAAAGACCAATTTAAAAATCCTACTGCCATTTTAACAATTTTTTCCTCTCAGCCTTGCTATTTATATATAAACATATTTTTCATTTATTTTTAAAACTTGGATCAAATTATATATGTGTATATATATATAATATATATTTATATGTAAAATGTTATATTGTGCTGTTCAAAATTTGACATTATAAGCATGTTACCTGATTTTCTTAAAAATCTTCAAGGTGTAGAATATCCTCAAATATAGATACTTAATAATTCCTTTAAACATTTTCTATATTGTTAGACATTAGGTTTGAAATTAACTCCTTTTCTGTAACTATTTGAATCTGTGATTATGCCCTCATATATTCATAAAAATGGCATATGGACAAATTTGCTCTCCTGAAAGATTTTGCCACTTTACCTTCTCACCAATAGTATTTGAATATTAATGATCTTTTAAAGAATGATTAGAACTTTTTCATACTTATTAGCTGTTTTGTTCCTAGTATGAGTAGATAGATCGTGTCCTTTGTCTTCTGGTGAGTACTTGGTGATGATGTTGAGGTTTTGCAGTAAGCTCTTTTTCATTATAAGGATATTAACCATTGGTATATTCATGGCACTTCTTTTTATAATAATATTTTTATTATATTATGGCACATTCTTTTTCATAGTTTGTAGCTTGCCTTTTAATTTCTCTATTGAGTCTAACTTCCAAAATATTCAGTTTTCATTTGATAAGTGAGTTGCTTACTGCTGTATAACAAACCATTCCAAAACTTAGTGGCTTAAAATAACCATTTTATCATTTCTGAAGATTCTTTTGGTTGATTTTGTTCAGGTGGGAAGTTGTTTTGCTCTGCTTAATGTTGGCTAGGCTCATAATCAACTAGGAGCTCGATTGGGCTTGGAACACTCATGAGGTTCACTTACATGTCTTACACTTTGATGGAGACAGCTGTAAATCTGGGCTCAGTTGAGATGCATGAACATCTGGTTTGATGTATCTCTTCCTACTCCCCACCACCATGTCACCTTAGCGATTATCCCTTTCCTTCTCCATGCTGCCTCTTCATGTGGTCTCTCTTGCAGGGCAGCTAAATTTCTTATTGGAAGCTTGGGGCTTCCAATACACTAAAACAGAAGCTTCAAGTCCTCTTAGGACTTAGGCTTGGAATGAATGCAGGGTCATTTCTACTGAATTCTGTTAGTTAAAGCAAGTCTCAGGCTCAACCCTGATTCAGTATGGAAAGGGACTACATAAGGGCAGGAATCTTAGAATCTTGGGGGCCATGTTTGGAGATTAACTGCCACAGATTAACTATCTCTACCCGCAAGTAATTCATGTGCCTCCTACATGCAAACTATACTCACTCCCCTTATTAGATCCTTGGCTCATGCTATTACTGCATCAAGCTTAGGCTTGAAGTATAGAATTTGAACATCTAAATCAGATTCAAGTGGATGAGGCTTCTTGAGTATGGCTCCTCTCAAACTTAAGACTTGTGAATTAAAGAGACCAATTATCTGTGTCCTATATACATGGTGAGTAAGGAACAGGAAAATAGGCACTTACATTCCAAAGGTGGAAGAAGGGGAAAGTAAAGCATACATCAGTCAGTGAGTAGGCCATAGTAATTTTGAAGCCCTTGCCTCTGCCCTTGGGGCTTGGCTTTACCTTCTTTTTCCATGAGAAAGAGCTTATACTTGTAACTGAGTAGCTTTGTAGCCTATGTCTTCTCTGTAGAAAGATGAGGGTTCAAAAACTTCTTTCCATTTAAATTGTCTCTGTTCCTATCCCAGATGCTATGATTCTTAAAGATTTTGTAGGCTTTCTGTATATCAAATTATGATCCTAGCCAACTGTCACACTCCTGAATATCTTTACAACAGGCCACTATTTACCTTTGGTTGAGAGCCAAGGTGCTGTAGTACAATATTCTTAAGAATCTTAGAGGCTCTCCTATCCAGCAGAGAGGATCTAACAGGCCATCCTAGCTACTTAGAATATTTTTTGTTTAGCTGAATGGGTCTGTGAAACACTATCTTAAAACTTTTTGAGATCTGAACAAGAGATCTTACAGTCACACCCTTGTGATCTTGACCTTGAAACCACTTTTTCCTGGCAAGGCCATTGGAACCCAATCAATGAAGTCATGAGGCTGAGATTTCTGTCATTGGTACAATGGCTTAACAGTGTTTTCAAAGACCCAGGAACAGGCTTTTATGTTTCCTCTTTTTCATGTTCATGTTTGTCACTTTATGATCACAAGATGTTTGCTTTAGTCCCAGGCATTATATATAGATCAAGGCAGGTGAAAGAATGTGGGGGTTGACCAATTAAGTTCTTTTGCACTTGCCCCTTTTTATTTCTGCAGAGAAACAAAAGTTTACCCAATCACCCCCCAGTAGATTTTGTGTCTCATTGACTAGAATTATGTAACAGGAATACCTCTAGCTTCGAAGAAGAATGGGAAAACTAGTATTTGGTGAAGGGCAATGGGATTTCCAATAATGATTCATTCATTATTTTGGTCTGATAGGTTGCTGTTAAAAGCAAAATTCAGGTCCTATAAGATAGCATGGGAAGTGGTTATTATGTAATCAATTAGCAGTAGTGCCACAATTATTCTCTTTGATGGGAATGTTCTTCCCCCAGATCTTCATAGGGTTCATATATTCACGACATTCAGGTGTCTACTCAGATGTTAACCTTCTTAGAGAGGGCTTTTTTGACTGTTCTATGTAAAATAATTAACCACTTACCCTACCCCGTCCCTATTACTTTCTCTTCAAGTATCATTACATGGTTTCATATGTTTGTTTACTATCATTCCCAGTGGCCTTTTACATTCCAAGTGATAGTGATTTAGTCTTAACCACATTACCTTACCATTTAGAATAGTGATGAGCCCATAACAGACACTTAATAAACATTTGTTGAATTGATTAAAAATACTGCAGGGTATTGATGGATTTGCTGTGGAATCTCTGAATATATTTTTTTATTATGTTCAATTAGCCAACATATAATACATCATTAGTTTTTGATGTAGTGTTCAATGATTCATTAGTTGTGTATAACACCCAGTGCTCATCACCACACGTGCCCTCCTTAATACCCATCTCCCTGTTACTCCATCCCCCCACTGTCCTCCCTTCTGTAACCCTCAGTTTGTTTCCCAGAGTCCAGGGTCTTTCATTTTGTCTCCCTCTCTGATTTCTTACCATTTAGTTTTCCCTCCCTTTCCCCTGTGGTCCTCCACGCTATTCCTTATGTTCCACATATGAGTGAAACCATATAATTGTCTTTCTCTGCTTAACTTATTTCACTTAGCATAATCGCCTCCAGTTCCATCCATGTCGATGCAGATGGTGGGTATTCATCCTTTCTGATGGCTAATATACCATTATATATATGAATCACATCTTCTTTTGCCATTCATCTGCTAAAGGGCAGCTTGGCTCCTTCCACAGTTTGGCTATTGTGGACATTGTTGCCAAGAACATCATGGTGCATGTGCCCCTTCTTTTCACTATGTCTGTATCTTTGGGGTAAATACCCAGTAGTGCAATTTCTGGGTTGTAGGGTAGCTCTATTTTTAAACATCTTGAGGAACTTCCATACTGTTTTCCAGAGCTGTACCAGCTTGCATTCCCACCAACAGTATAAGAGGCTTCCCCTTTCTCCACATCCTTGCCAACACTTGTTGTTTCCTGGCTTAATTTTTGCCATTCTTTTTTTTAAATTTTTTATTCTGTTCGTCACCATACAGTATATCCTTAGTTTTTGATGTAGTGTTCCACGATTCATTATTTGCGTATAACACCCAGTGCACCATGCAATATGTGCCCTCCTTACTACCCATCACCGGCCTATCCCAATCCCCCATCCCCCTCCCCTCTGAAGCCCTCAGTTTGTTTCCCAGAGTCCACACTCTCTCATGGTTCATTCCCCCTTCTGTTTACCCCCCTTTCATTCTTCCCTTCCTTCTCCTACCAATCTTCCTGCTATTTCTTATGTTCCATAAATGAGTGAAACCATATGAAAATTGTCTTTCTCTGCTTGACTTATTTCACTTAGCATTATCTCCTCCGGTCCCGTCCATGTTGCTGCAAATGTTGTGAAATCGTTCTTTCTGATGGCTGACTAATATTCCATTGTATATATGGGCCACAACTTCTTAATCCAGTCATCTGTTGAAGGGCATCTCAGCTCCTTCCACGATTTAGCTATTGCGGACAATGCTGCTATGAACATTGGGATGCATATGGCCCTCTCTTCACTGCGTCTGTATCTTTGGGGTAAACACCCAGTAGTGCAATGGCTGGGTCATAGGGTAGCTCAATTTTTAACTTTTTAAGGGACCTCCACATTGTTTTCCAGAGTGGCTGTACCAACTTGCATTCCCAGCAACAGTTTAAGAGGGATCCCCTTTCTCCACATGCTCTTTAACATTTCTTGTTTCCTGCCTTGTGAATTTTTGCCATTCTAACGGGTGTAAGGTGGTATCTCAGTGTGGTTTTTATTTG